>NW_025214531.1:25628-26961 GCF_004010195.1 Chiloscyllium plagiosum | reverse complement strand
ACTCCAGGCGCAAGTTCCCTCCACTATCCCTGATCGGCCCTACCCCCACTCTGGCCATCCTCTTGTTCCTCTCATAAGTGTAAAACCTTCGGGTTTTCCTTGATCCTATCTGCCAAGGCTTTTTCATGTCCCCTTCTAGCTCTCCTAAGTCCATTCTTCAGTTCCTTCCTGACTACCTTGTAACCCTCTAGAGCCCTGTCTGATCCTTGCCTCCTCAACCTTAAGTAAGCTTCCCTCTTCCTCTTGACTAGGTGCTCCACATCTCCACCAGTCCCACTACCCTGCACCCAGCCCGTAGCCACGAATGCTCCCACACTTCAAATGCTCATCCAAGTACTTTTCAAAGCTTGGGAGCTATCCCACCTCAACTCCCCTCCCAGGGATTGGATATCAGATCCCACCACTTTCTGGGTACAAAAGACCTTCCATCAACCCCCCCCCCCCCCCCACCCCCAAACCTACTGCCTTTCACTTGAAACTTACTTATTCTTATTATTGACCTTTATTATTGAAAAGGGAACAATTGCATTATATTCACTCTTCCATAAGACCACAAGTCATAGGAGCAGAAATTAGGCCATTCAGCCCATTGGGTTTGCTCTGTCATTCCATCATGGTTGATAAGTTTCTCATCCCCATTCTCCCACTTTCTCCCCATAACCCTCAATCCCCTTGATACTCAAGACCCTCTCTATCTCCATCTTAAATATTCTCAATGACCTGGCCTCCACATCCGTCTGTGGCAATGGATTCCACAGATTCCTCACTCTCTGGAGATTATGGCAGAGACCAAATGATATCACAGGTTCTAAAAAGAGACAGTGCAAGGTAGCAGATGATGACCTATCCCTCCCAGATCGTCTCAACACCTTCTATACTCACTTTGAGCAGAATTTCGGCAGAGAGGTAACACCTATTCTGACAGGTCCTGACGAACCTATCCCAACAGTCACTGCATCAGAGTCAGATCAGTTTTCCTTCGTGTGAATCCAAGGAAAGTGATGGGACCAGACGGACTACCAGGCCATGGCCTCAGAGCATGTGCAGATTAACTGACAGAGGTCTTCTCAGACATCTTCACCCTCTCCCTGCAGCAGGCCACTGTCCCTGCCTGTTTCAGGAGGGTCAACATCATCCCTGTGGCTAAGAAGGCTCATGCAGCATGTCTCAATGACAACCGCCCAGTGGCCCTAACTTCGGGGGTCATGAAGTGCTTTGAAAGGCTGGTCATGGCATTAACCAACTCCAGGACAAAGTGAGGTCTGCAGATGCTGGAGATCAAAGCTGAAACTTTATTGCTGGAACAGCACAGCAGGTCAGGCAGCATCCAGGG
>NW_025214531.1:17917-24889 GCF_004010195.1 Chiloscyllium plagiosum | reverse complement strand
GGCAGGCACGGTAGATTCATTTAAGGTGCGTCTGGACAGATGCATGAGTAGGTGGGGAGCAGATGGATACAGATGCTTAGGAATTGGGCGACAGGTTTAGACAGTACATTTGGGTCAGCTCAGGCTTGGAGGGCCGAAGGGCCTGTTCCTGGGCTGTAAATTTTGTTTGCTCTTTGTTCTTCTAGCTTCCCCTGACCAGAAGGTGTGATATTAATGTCCCCAGGTGTGTACACAGCACATTGCACAATCTGTGAACAGTCACAACTTTATTTAAAGACAACACCAGGAGAATTAAACTTTACATTTTCAATATTTACGACTTCAGTATAAACAACTTGATTCTTTCCAAACTGTCGGAATGTCAGATTCTTTGGTCCCTTCCTTTCTCCCTGTCTCTGTCTGGCTGCCTGTCTGTCTGTGTGTGTGTGTGTCTCTCTCTCTCTTTCTCTGTCTGTCTCTGTGTCTCTAGTGTGTATCTCTGTCTGTCTCTGTCTCTCTTTCTGTACCTTTCTTTCTGTCTCTGTGACTCTCTCTCTTTTTCTCTCTCCCTCTGTCTCTCTCCCTCTCCATCTCTCTCACTGTCTCTTTACCTCTCTCTTTCTCTCTTCTCTCTCTCTCCCTCTGTCTGCCTCTCCCTCTCTCTCACACACTTGGTGAGTGTTGCTGTAGCGTGTTACACCTTCCTGCTCACCTTCTGCAATTCTCCAAGGAGCTGACCAACTGGGGCATTGTGTGAATTGGCTGGCTCCCCTTGGAATGTTGTTGCTGGTTTCCGATGGCTTGCTGGCAATGAATCCTGAGAGGTGTCTGGTTTGGGCCCAGAATATCCTCCTTTTTTGTGTTACTGTGGACGGTCTGCCCCATTTGTTCTTTGTCCTTATCACTTCCTCTCTGCCTGACAGGGACATACCTATCAAGGACACACAATATCTGTTCCTTAAACCAGCTCCACATTTCCATTGTCTGCATCTCCTGCATTTTGCTATCCCATTCTATGCCTCCTAATTTTTGCCTAATCGCATTATAATTGCCCTTGCCCCATCGATAACTCTTGACCTGTGGCATGTACCTATCCCTTTCCATCGCTGAACTAAACATAACCCAATTATCTAGAGCTATAACATTTCCAATCAATGTTGGGGAAGATAAAGTCCCCCATAATGACCACCCTGTTCCTTTCACTCCTACCTAGGATAATGTTGCTAATCCTCTCTTCCACATCCCTGGAACTCTGCAGAGGCCTATAAAAATCTCCAAGAAGCGTGACCTCTCCTCTCCTGTTTCTAACCTCAGTCCACACTGAGACAAGTCCTCATCAAAAGTTCTCTCAGCCACCATTATACTATCCTTGACTAACAAGGCCACGCCTTCCCCTCTTTTCCCGCCTTGCCTGTTTTTAATGAAACATCTATTACTCACCCTGCTCTATCCATGTCTCCGAAATGGCCACAATATTGAAGTCCCAGGTATCTATCCATGCTGCAAGCTCACCTACCTTATTTCGGATACTTCTGGCGTTGAAGTAGACGCACTTCAAACCATGTCGCTGTCTGTCAGCATATTCCTGTGACCCTGAAATCCTGTCCCTGTCCTTCCTACTCTCATCCTCCAGTGCACTGCAGCTACAGCTCCGGTTCCCATTCCCCTGCTGAGCTAGTTTAAACCCACCCGAATAGCACCAGCAAATTTCCCAGCCAAGTTCAAGTGAAGACCGTCCTGTTTGTACAAGTCCCACCTTCCCCAGAATGAGCCCCAATTATCCAAAAACCTGAAACCCTCCCTCCTGCACCATCCCTTGCAGCCACCTGTTCAGCTGATATCTGCCCCCTATTCCTTGCCTCGCTATCTCGTGGCACGGGTAACAATCCAGAGATAACAACTCTGTTTGTTCTAGCTCTCAGCTTCCACCCTAGCTCCCTGAAATCCTGCCTTACATCCCTATCCCTCTTTCTACCTATGTCGTTGGTACTTACATGGACAATGATTAGAGGCTGGCCACCCTCTCCCTTCAGGACCCCAAAGATACAATCCCAGACATCACAGAATTTACGGTTATTGCTTGTCCCTTTTTCCTGATTTTATTTTCGAAAGTGGTCACAGGTTGCTCCAGTCTGGTGGTCTCCCACTCTCATTTCCTTTCGTCCCATGAATATCTCTCTGAACTTTGTCCCCATCCTCATGATATGCCACAGTGTGTCCATCTGCTGCTAAATCTCCAGGACCTGCAGCTGCAATGATGCTGCCTGGATTACTGTACCACGTTAGACCAGGCAGACGGTCAGGGCATTGCCTGAGAAACCAACCAGCAAAGGACAAGATCATCTAGTTTGTTGACTAGAAACTGACGCATTAACAGATGTGGTGTTCAGTACACACAACTACACCAAGCTCCGACACCTGTTGATAATCCAAGTTTGTGTAATTCTTCACCTATTTTGGATTATCTAGCAAATGCTGCCCAGTTGAATGTAGCAGCCAGTTGTTCCTTTTCCAATCTCAGACCAGTTGGGTACAGTTTGATGTACATCAAACATGCTGTTTGATATGATCTACAAGCCTGTGGATTGAACTGAAATTCATATTCCACATCACTCACGTGTCATTCTGAAGGTAGATCTAACTTACAAAAGGAAGATAAGTTGTCATTTTCTTTATAGGCACATCACCGGCTGGGCCCAGTATTTATTACCCCGTCCCTAGTTGCCCCTTGAGAAGGTGGGGGTGAGCTGCCTTCCTGACCCACTGCAGTCCATGTGCTGTAGGTAGACCCACAATGCCCTGAGGGAGGGGATGCCAGGATTTTGATCCAGAGACTGTGAAGAAACAGCGATATATCTAGGAGTGGCACGGTGGCACAGTGGTTAGCACTGCTGCCTCACAGCGCCAGGGTCCCAGGTTCGATTCTGGTCTCGGGCGACTCTCTGTGTGGAGTTTGCACATTCTCCCTGGTCTCCTCCCACAGTCCAAAGATATGCAGGTCAGGTGAATTGGCCATGATAAACTGCCAATGGTGTTAGATGCATTACTCAGAGGGAAATGGGTCTGGGTGGGTTACTCTTTGGAAGGTCAGTGTGGACTGGTTGGGCCGAAGGGCCTGTTTCCACACTGTAGGGAATCTAATCTAATCTAATATTTTCAAGTCAGGATGGTGAGGGGCTGAGAGGGGAATTTGCAGGGGGTGGTGTTCCCATGTAGCTGCTGCTCTTGTCCTTCCAAATGGAAGTGGTTGTGGGTTTGGAAGGTGCTGTCTGAGGGTAAGGTTTGGGAGTGGAATTAGTGGGAGATAAAGGGACAACACTAGGAAGGTACAATCAACCCAGGACTGAGGATGTTCTGGTTAAATATACACAATGTACAAAACATGGGAAATGAGCTTGGAGCACAGACTGAAATTGGTGGGTGCAATGTTGTGGGTATCACTGAGACTTGGCTGCAAGGGTATCAGGGATAGGAACTAAATATCCAAGGATGCACATCCTATCAAAAGGGCTCATCGATGGGCAGAAGGGACAGGGTTGTCTTGTTAGAAACTGAAAGCAAGAAGTGATGTCAATTTAGAAAGTGTCAAATCTGTGTGGGTAGAGTTGAGGCACCACAAAGGATAAAAGACCCTGATAGGAGTTGTGTCCAGGCCTCCTCACAGTAGTCAGGATGTGGGGAAGAAAATAAATCAGGAGATGGAATAGACATTACTACAATAATCACGGGGGACTTCAATATGCAGGAGGACTGGGAAAATCAGGCTGGTAGTGGATCTCAAGAAAAGGGGTTTGTGGAATGTCTACGTGATTTATTTGGAGCAGCTTGTGGTGGAGCCCACAAGGGAACAGGCAACCCTGGGTTTAGTGAGGTGTGCTGAGGCTGCCTTGGTTAGGTGAAGGAACGCCGAGGGGACAGTACCTAAACTATGCAGCATGAGGGGAAGATGCTGGAATCGGGTGTAAAGATACTCCGATTGAGTAAAGGTGATCATAAAAACATGAGGGAGGAGCTGGTCAGAGTTGATTGGAAGGAAAGACAGTGGAGCAGCACTGGCAGGAGTTTCTGGGAGTAATTCAGGAAACCCGGCAGAGATTCATCTCCAGGATGAAGAAAAACCGCACTGAGGGGAGTATGAGACAGCCATGGCTGACAAGGGAAGGCAGGGACAGCATCAAAGCAAAAGAGAAAGCATACCATGTGGTTTGAAGCTTAGTGGGAAGCAATATGGGGAGGGAAGATGGAATACGACAGTGCACTGGCTAGTATTATAAAAGATGCAAGAGTGGCCATTGGGAGGCTGTGGAAGTAGTAATGGGAAGTGAGATACACTGGAGGAACTTGGACAGTACTTTCCAGCAGCTTTCATTGGGGAAAGCACCAGCAGCAAACACAGAACATCAACAGGGCACAGAGGGGAATGCAGTAACCATCAGTGAGCAGAAGGTGCTGGGGAAGCCAGGTCTGAAGGTAGATAAATCACTCAGAGCAGATGGACTACACCCCGGAATTCTGAAGGAGGTAACTGAGGAGATTGTGGAGCACTGGCAGTGATCTTTCAGGAATCACCGAAGACTGGAAAATGGCTAATGTAACACCCCTGTTTAAAGGAGGGAGGCAGTAGCCTGGAAGGTATCAGCCAGTTAACCTGACCTCACTCATTCGTAACAATTCTTTGGTGGGGTAATGACCAAATTAGACAGAGGAGAGCCAGTGGGGGTGATCTATTTGGATTTCCAGATGGTCTTTGACAAGATGCCACACAGGAAGCTGTTAAGTAAGATAAGAGCCCATGGTGTTAGGGACAAGCCCCTGCTGTGGATGGACGATTGGCTGACTGGCAGAAGGCCGAGATGTAGATAGAATAGAATTCATAGAATCCCTACAGGTCATTAATCCCAATGAGTCTGCTCCGATCTTCTGAAGAGCTTCCCACCCAGACCTATCCCCCTACCCTCTCCCTGTAATCCTGCATTTCCCATGGCTAACCCACCCTCACCTGCACATCTCTGGACTGTGGAAGGAAACTGAGCACCTAGAGCAAACCCACACAGACACGGGGAGAGCTTCCAGATGACAGACAGTCACCCGAGAGTGGAACCCTAGCAGATGTACTTCTGAAGTGGTATAAGGCTCTGATCAAAGAACAAAGACCCTCACAGCACAGGAACAGGCCCTTCAACCCTCCAAGCCTGTGCTGACCCAGATCCTCTATCTAAACCTGTCACCTATTTTCTAAGGATCTGTATCCCTCTGCTCCTGCCCATTCATGGATCTGTCAGATACATCTTCAGTGGTGTGTTTGGAATATTGTGAGTCCTGTATTGAAAGAAGGATGCATTAATGTTGGAGAGGGTCTACAGGAGGTTTACAGGAAAGATCCCAGGAGTGAAGAGCTTGTCATGTTGGGAGTGTTTGAGGACTGTGGGTCTGTACTCGATGGAGTTTAGAAGGATATGGAGCAATCTGATTGAAGCTTACAGAATCCTGAGGGGCCTGGATAAAGTGGATGGTGTGAACAAGGTGTTTCCATCCGAACAAGAGAGTCGGAGCCAAGGGCACAGCCTCTGGGTGAAGGGACGGAGAGGAATTTCTCCAGCCACAGGGTGGGGAATCTGTGGGACTCATTGATGCAGAGGACAGGTCATTGAGTGTATTTAAGGTGAAGTTAGAGAGGTTCCTGATGAGTAAGGGGATCCAGCGCTATGGAGGGGGTAATGCAGGAGAATGGGGTTAAGAAACCTATCAGCCATGATCGAACGGCAGAGCAGACCCGATGGGCTGAGTGGCCTCATCCTGCTCCTGTGTCTGATGGCCTGATAGGTCAGAGAATCATACGGTTCAGCAGAAGATGGCAGGGATCTGTGTTCGAATCTGAGTTACTCACAATATTAATTTAAAACTTGGATAATGGCATGTAAAGTCAAATATCCAAATTTGCTGATGACACACATTTGGACAGTATTGTTCAACAGTATTCTGGTCCCCTCATTCACGGTGTCACAAAGCTAGTTCCTTTTGTTTCTAAAAGCTGTTCCTTGGCTCATGGAGACTCTGTCCCTGATTATTTTCAGAGGGTCAATAAACCACACCGAGCTCCGATCAGCCTGGTTTGGTACAGAGGTGGAAAAGGTATTGAGAGGCCTTTTGTTTCAGGCCAAAGTGGTCATGTTTTAGAAGTGACCTGTATAATGAAAGGGCAGTGGTTATCTCTCTAACTGAGTAGTTTAGTTCAACAGGGAGCTGTGCGGATACTCTCTCTCTCTCTCTCTCTCTTTCTGCCCCTCCACTTCACTCTGTAAGCCTGTGTTCCATTTAGACTGGGGGGGGGGGGGCGGGTTTAAAGGGAGTTTGTGTATTGGGACTGTTGTGTATATCTGGAACAGTATAATGAAGTCTAGTTTGGATAGACTGAGTTCTGTAGGGCCTCTTTATTTTATTCTGTGTGCTACATTGTGCTATTTTGTGAATACATTTCTATCCGTTTTAAAATCTAGTAGTCAACCTAGCTAACTTACTCTGGGTAATTTTCACTAGACACTTCCCAAAACAAATTGCAACGTTATGATTTGGGCTGCCTGTTAAAAATGTTTTCAGTGGTCTGGCCTCATCCGTGACAAAGGGAAGGATGTGGAAGCGCTGGAGAGAGTTCAAAGGTGATTGGTGAGAACGATCCCAGCAATGAGGGATTTTACAAACAAGGAAAGGTTAGAGAGAGATTGGGCTTATTGTGTTTGGAGCAGACAAGATGAAGAGATGACCTTCCTGAGGTGTTCAAAATGATGAACAATTGTGACAGGGGAAACAAGGATAATCTCTTTCCACAGGTTGGTATGTCAGTAACCAGGGCTCACAATTTCAACACTGCCAGTGAGAGAGCGAGGAGTGAGCTGAACAGAAACTTCTTCACTCAGAGAGTTGTTCGGCTTTGGGATGTGCTGCCCAAGAGAGAGTCATAGAGATGTACAGCATGGAAACAGACCCTTCGGTCCA
>NW_025214531.1:11146-16423 GCF_004010195.1 Chiloscyllium plagiosum | reverse complement strand
CTTGTGGCACTCCACTGGTCACAGGCATCCAGTCTGAAAAACAACTCTTCGCCACCACTCTCTGTCTTCTACCTTTGAGCCAGTTCTGTATCCAAATGGCTAGTTCTCCCTGTATTCCATGAGATCTAACCTTGCTAATCAGTCTCCCATGGGGAACCTTGTTGAACGCCTTAGTGAAGTTCATATAGATCACATCTACTGCTCTGCCCTCATCAATCTTCTTTGTTACTTACTCAAAAAACTCAGTCAAGTTTGTGAAACATGATTTCCCATGCACAGAGATCTGGAGATATATTTGAAACGGTTGAAGTAATAGGAGTGGAGAATGGGGCTATAGCTGAGTGGGTTTTTGTGAGGCATTACAGACACGAGGGGCTAATGGCCTCTTTCCCTACTGTAAAGTTCAATGATTCAATCGATACAACTGATTGGTTAACTTGGCCAAGTGGTAGATAATTAAACAAATCACAGAATTGCAATTGGAAGAAATTGCAGAGACGGTTACAGAGATTTCTGCTACACCTTTCGCCACCAGTGAAGTTCCGGGTACCTGGAAGGTGGTTAATGTTGTTCCATTGTTTAAGAAAGGGAGCAAAGACAAGCCAGGGAACTCCAGGCCAGCGAGCCTGATATCAGTGGGAGGCACGTTGTTGGAGAGGATACTGAGGAACAGGATCATACAAGTTTTGGATAGTCAAGGTCTGACTGGGGATAGTCAGCATGGATTTCTGCACCAGGAGCCATGTCTGACAAATCTTTTCCAGTTTTTCAAAGATGTAACCAAGAGGATAGGTGAGGGTAGGGCAGTAGATGTTGTCTATATGGACTTTAGTAAGACCTTTGATAAGGCCCCACCTGGCAGGTTAGTCATGAAGGTTAGGTCACATGGGATCCAGGGAGAACCGAGCAAATTGGATTGAAAATTGACTGGATGGTAGGAAGCAGGGGGTGATGTTTCTCGGACTGGAGGCCTGTGAGAAATGGTGTGCCACAGCGGTCAATGCTGGGATCTTTCTTCCTTGTTAGTTACATGTGGATGAGGAGATATCATTGAAAGTGAGGGAGGTTATCAAAACTTACCGAGGGATCTTGATCAGATAGGGAAGTGAGCTGAGGATTGGGAAATGCAATTGAATATAGATAAGTCTGAGGTGTTGCACTTTGGAAAATCAAACCAAGGTAGGACTTATCCAGTAAATGGCAAGGTCCTGAGGAGTGCTGTGGAACAGAGCGACCTCGGAATATAAGGACATAGGTCGTTGAAAGCAGCAACACAGGTAGATAGGGCGGTGAAGAAGGCATTTAGCATCTGGGCCTTCAGGAGTTGGGACGTTATGTTACTGTTATATAATTCGTTGGTGAGGCCACACTTGGAGTATTGTGTCCTGTTTTGGTCACCCTGTTATAGGAATGACATAGTTAAACTGGAAAGAGTGCAAAGAGGGTTTACAAGGATATTGCCAGGACTTGTAGGCCTGAGTTATAGGGAGAGGCGGACCTGCAATAGGAGCTTATTCCGGGAACGTAGAGGAATGAAGGATGGCCTTATTGAGGTGTATAAAATCATGAGGGGCACAGATAGGATGAATGACAGAAGAGCCCAGCACATTAGGGCAAAAGATAAGGCTGATGCATTCCCAACACCTTCAGTCAGAAGTGCTGAGTGGATGTTCCATCCATGTGATGTCGAGAAACAGTTGGAGACACTGGTTACTGCAAAGGCAATGGGCCCTGACAACACTCTGGCAGTTACATAGAACTGTACAGCACAGGGACAGGCCCTTCGGCCCACCATGCTGTGCATTACATGATGCCAACTTAAACTAATCCCTTCTGCCTGCCTTTGCTTCATATTCCTCCATTCCAGTATTTTAATGTGCCTATCTAAAAGTCCCTAAAAAGTCCCTATTGTATCTGCCCCCAACCTCCCACCCCCCAGCAACATGTTCTAGACTCCTACCTCTCTCCATGTTTAAAAAAACTTCCCTCACATCTCCTTTGAACCTTCCCCTTTGAACTTTAGCTGAGTAGAACTACTTACAGAGTCCTTCAGGAAACATCTCTGGGACACCCACACCAACCAACACCACCACCCCATGGCCAAACAGTTCAACTCCCCCTCCCACTCCGCCAAGTACATGCAGGTCCTGGGCCGAAGGATATGGGGGATCGTGAGACCCTAACTGTGTACTTTACATCAGTGTTCACCCAGGAGAAGGACATGGGGGATGTGGGTGAGATCCTAACTGAGTACTTTACATCAGTGCTCACCCAGGAGAAGGACATGGGGGATGTGGGTGAGATCCTAACTGAGTACTTTACATCAGTGCTCACCCAGGAGAAGGACATGGGGGATGTGGGTGAGATCCTAACTGAGTACTTTACATCAGTGTTCAGCCAGGAGAAGGACATGGGGGATGTGGGTGAGATCCTAACTGAGTACTTTACATCAGTGTTCAGCCAGGAGAAGGACATGGGGGATGTGGGTGAGATCCTAACTGAGTACTTTACATCAGTGTTCAGCCAGGAGAAGGACATGGGGGATGTGGGTGAGATCCTAACTGAGTACTTTACATCAGTGTTCAGCCAGGAGAAGGACATGGGGGATGTGGGTGAGATCCTAACTGAGTACTTTACATCAGTGTTCAGCCAGGAGAAGGACATGGGGGATGTGGGTGAGATCCTAACTGAGTACTTTACATCAGTGTTCACCCAGGAGAAGGACATGGGGGATGGTGAGACCCTAACTGAGTACTTTACATCAGTGTTCACCCAGGAGAAGGACATGGGGGATGTGGGTGAGACCCTAACTGAGTACTTTACATCAGTGTTCACCCAGGAGAAGGACATGGGGGATGTGAGTGAGACCCTAACTGAGTACTTTACATCAGTGTTCACGCAGGAGACAGAGATTGATTGGATTTGATTTATTGCAGCCACATGTACCTAATGACAGTGAAAAGCTTTGTTTGTGAGCAGCAAACAAGGACATACAGATGAGCTGGTATTCAGACAGAGCAAGGTGTACAGGTTACACTGTACACGGCATGTACTCGGTGAGGTCAACATTAACATTATTGTAGGTTAGAGAGTCCATCCGTCCGTGTGATAAAGGCCGGGAAGAGGCTGTTCCTGAACCTGTCGGTGAATGAGTTCAAGCTTCTGTATCCCCTGCCTGATGGAAGAGATTGGAGATCATTACCGGGGTGGGAGGGGCCTTTGATGATGATGGCAGCCTCTCCGTGGCAGTGAGCTGTGTAAACGGTGTCCATGGATGGGAGGGTGGATACCGTGATGGTCTGGGCTGTGCACACAACCTTCTGCAGTTTCTGACGGTCCTGGGCAGAGCTGTTACCGTATCAGGCCGTTATACACCTGGACAGTCTGCTCTCAATGGTGTATCTGTAGACGTTGGTGAGGGTCCTTATGGACATGCTGAATATCCTGAGCTGCCTGAGGAAGAAGAGGCGTTATTGTACCTTCTTGACCGTCGCATCTACGTGGGAAATCCAGGGCGGGTTGTGGGTTATCATCGCTCCGAGGAACGTGATGCTCTCCGTCCTCTCAGCCTCCGCTCTGCTGATGGAGATGGCAGCATGTTCTCCTACTTTCTCTCTGAAGTTAATAATCACTTCGTTAGTTTTGCTGAAGTTGTGAGAGAGTTTGTTCTCATTGCACCAGGTCACCAAGCCCTCTGTCTCCTTTCTGTATTCTGACTCATCGTTGGGATAATGAGATCTGTTGCTGAACAAAGAGACCTTGGCGTGCAGGTTCATAGCTCCTTGAAAGTGGAGTCACAGGTCAATAGGATAGTGAAGGCGGCGTTTGGTATGCTTTCCTTTATTGGTCAGAGTATTGAGTACAGGAGTTGGGAGGTCATGTTGCGGCTGTAAAGGACATTGGTCAGGCCACTGTTGGCATATTGTGAGCAATTCTGGTCTCCTTCCTATCGGAAAGATGTTGTGAAACTTGGAAAGGTTTAACCGAGAGTGGCAGGGGGCTGGGAACCAGAGCATCACATCATCTCGGGGAAGGTTGATGTTAGGGCCAGTCAGTCGAAAAGGAAGGACAGGCAGACACAGCAGTGCTAACCACTGAGCCACCATTCTGCCTGAAAGGAAAGACAGGCAGAGACAGATAAATGAACACGATGGTGCTAATAGGCTGAGCGTGTTTATTTCAATGCAAGGAATATTATGGGTAAGGCAGACGAGCTGAGAGCCTGGATCAGTACCATGGGAATATGATGTTGTGGCCAGTACAGAGACAGGGTTGACGGAGGGACAGGACTGGCTGCTCAACATTCCAGGATTTTGTTGTTTTAGATAAGGTAGAGAGGAAAGTAAAAGAGGTGGAGAGCTTCCATTACTAATCAGGGAGAATGTTCCAGCTGCAATCAGAGAGGAAATACTAGAGGCTTCAGTCTGGGTACAGGCCCAAAACACGATGGGTGCAATCGCTCCAATAGGATTATACAAACGTGCAGCACGGCTGCACAGTGATTAGCACTGCTGCCTCACAGCGCCAGAGACCCGGTTCAATTCCCGCCTCAGGCGACTGACTGTGTGGAGTTTGCACGTTCTCCCCATGTCTGCGTGGGTTTCCTCCGGGTGCTCCGGTTTCCTCCCACAGTCCAGGTTAGGTGAATTGGCCATGGGAAATTGCCTGTAGTCTTAGGTGAAGGGATAGATGTAGGGGAATGGGTCTGGGAGGGTCGGTGTGGACTTGTTGGGCCGAAGGGCCTGTTTCCACACTGTAAGTAATTTAATCTAACCCAGGCACCGAGACACTGAAGAACAAATCTGTTGGCAGATTATGGGAAGATACAATAACATCTAACCTCCACTCTTTCATTCTCATCCATATGTCCATCTAATGACTATTTCAAAGTTTGGGAGAAGATTTGTAGCTCGGGTGCTCGTTGTGGTTCTGTTCGCCGAGCTGGAAATCTGTGTTGCAGATGTTTCGCCCCCTGTCTAGGTGACATCATCAGTGCTTGGGAGCCTCCTGTGAAGCGCTTCTGTGGTGTTTCCTCCGGTGTTTATAGTGGCCTGTCCCTGCCGCTTCCGGTTGTCAGTTCCAGCTGTCCGCTGTAGGGGCCGGTATTTTGGGTCCAGGTCGATGTGTTTGTTGATTGAATCTGTGGATGAGTGCCATGCCTCTAGGAATTCCCTGGCTGTTCTCTGTCTGGCTTGCCCTATAATGGTAGTGTTGTCCCAGTCAAATTCATGTTGCTTGTCATCTGCGTGTGTGGCTACTAAGGATAGCTGGTCGTGT
>NW_025214531.1:6984-10851 GCF_004010195.1 Chiloscyllium plagiosum | reverse complement strand
ATGGAATGTGGTGGAGGCTGGTACAATTGCAACATTTAAGAGGCATTTGGATGGGTATATGAATAGGAAGAGTTTGGAGGGACATGGGCCGGGTGCTGGGAGGTGGGGCTAGATTGGGTTGGGATATCTGGTCGGCTTGGACGGTTGGACTAAAGGGTCTGTTTATGATAGTAGTGTTGTCCCAGTCGAATTCATGTTGCTTGTTGTCTGCGTGTGTGGCTACTAAGGATAGCTGGTCGTGTCGTTTCGTGGCTAGTTGATGTTCATGTATGCGGATTGTTAGCTGTCTTCCTGTTTGTCCTATGTAGTGTTTTGTGCAGTCCTTGCATGGTATTTTGTACACTACATTAGTTTTGCTCATGTTGGGTATCTGGTCCTTCGTTCTGGTGAGTTGTTGTCTAGCCACGAAACGACACGACCAGCTATCCTTAGTAGCTACACACGCAGACAACAAGCAACATGAATTCGACTGGGACAACACTACTATCATAGGGCAAGCCAGACAGAGAACAGCCAGGGAATTCCTAGAGGCATGGCATTCATCCACAAACTCCATCAACAAACACATCGACCTGGACCCAATATACCAACCATTACAGCGGACAGCTGAAACTGACAACCGGAAGCGGCAGGGACAGACCACTATAAACACCGGAGGAAACATCAAAGAAGCGCTTCGCAGGAGGCTCCCAAGCACTGATGATGTCGCCTAGCCAGGGGACGAAACATCTGCAACACAAATTCCCAGCTCGGAGAACAGAACCACAACAACGAGCACCCAAACTACAAATTTTCTCACAAACTTTGAACTATCCCATTCTCATCCATATGTTTATCCAATGCCCATTTAAATGCCCTTAAAGTTGGCGAGTCTACTGTTACAGCAGGGGATTCCACACCCCTACTACTCTCTGGGTAAAGAAACTACCTCTGACATCTGTCCTATATCCATCACCCCTCCATTTAAACCTTCCATGTTCTGTATTCTAGAGTATAGAGGGTCCCACTGGGGAAGGGCATCAGCCGACCTTCGGCTTGGGAAACAGGGCAGGACAGGTGATGGAGGTGACAGTGGGGGAGCACTTTGGGGCCAGTGACCGGAGGTATGGCAATTTTTAAATAATGGAGAGGGTTAATGGATTGGACCAATTTACTCGAAGATACGATGGTACATTGGAAGTGGACACTCTTTGAAAACAATTACAGTTTACAGCAAGTCCACCTTCATTCAGGGCTGTCAACCTCAAAGAACAACAACCAACTACACCTGAAAAACGGAGATAAGGACTCTCGAAGGATTAAAGAAACTGCCAATAAATTTACCAGAAGTGGCTGTGAACCTGAGGACTGGGAGGATTTTCCAACACAGCAAAGATAGACTAAGGAAGCAAGAATAGTTTGAGTGTAAACTTACAAAGAAACCCTCTAAAACCACCTGTGACAGCTTCTCTCCACAGGTCAGACATTAACGGAAATAAATGTGGGTCCATTCTGGGCAGAATCAGGAGAATTTCTCATGAGAACAGAGGAATGTTGTGTGCAGGTCGATCTCCGGAGGGTCTGACCAATGGAATGGTACATCTGGGTGGCCCAGAAGTGTCAGATATAAATTGGCCTGACCACAAAGCTAATGGAAGTCACTCCTGTGTTACAAGGGAATAGGAAAAGGCCGGTAGTATTGAGTGAGGGGATTACCGCTGTGGAGTTCTTCATATCCTGAACAAAGGCAATGCGGTGATCATCACAGAGTAAGAGCACTCTGTTGTGGTATGTAATGGATGCTGGAATGCTGTAGGAGGCAGTGGTTAGTGCAGCCACTGGGTAAGTGTCGTAGGGACAGATGACATTACTGTTTCGACACCTCAGAGCACTCTTGTGATACCAAGCTGACCAGGAGAGCTTCCGGGAGCTGTACAGCTGGCTCATGTGCTCAGGTGTCTGAAAGATGGAGCTGGGGGAGGAGTAATTGGGATTGTAGCTATGATCGTACCACGCACTCCTCCCGAAGTACGGAGCTTGACTCACAAAGAGAGACTTGCGCGAGGTTTCATGAGAGGAGGTGATGGGCAGAATGGTGCTCCAATCTGATGAAGTGTAGGTTCTGGGATGGTACTGAGGATCCGAGATATTTCTGTAATATTTTAACTTTTGCACAGGAACAGAATGGAATTCAAATGCTTGCAGGAGTTTTGGGATGAAGGTATTTTGGGAAAGCTGGTAGAGGCTTGAGTTAATGGGGATGGAAATCAATATTTCTGGGGTCATCATATGGAACCGAATATTCCCCATTAACTGGTCAGTTAACGCTGTCTGTTCATTAGAAACTATCCAGGCCTCGACAGCCTGGAACAGGGTGAACTCATCCTGAATAACCAGGTCAGATCTCTGCAGCAGTGCGTCCAGCTCAGCTGCAGACATTTGGTTCCACACGTCAGACCTACTGAAGGCCTCACAGTGCCAAGCAAAGTACTGCAGGCAGATTGCCTGCAGGTAGAGATCGTTCACCAGCCCAGCGTACTGGTACAGCTCCAGCTGGTGTTTGAAGGAAGGGTCCTGGGGCAGCAGTTTGTAGAACAGTTTGTCGCAGTAATCACGAATCGCAGTCACACCGTAATTGGACGCCATGTTGTGGAGGCACTTGACGGACAATAGCTTAATATACAGCTTCCTGGTGTAAAAATACCTGAACCAAGGCACCAAGCAGAGAGGGAAGTGAATGTTATTCCAGATCACCCCTCACCATTAAAACTCTGAACACAGAATCAAGTGCATCCCAAAACACAAGGACAAGGTGATTCTCTCCAACACGGAGAATGTGCTGTGAGCCGAGGAAGATGAGGAATGATCTGAATGAGATTTACAGAATACTCCTGCAGAGACCATACAAGACCAAAGGGCACTCCAGCACAGGAACAGGCCCTTCGGCCCTCCAAGCCTGTGCTGACACATTTTGCCCTTCCCTTACAGGATCCATACCCCTCTATTCCCCTCCTATTCCTGTATCTGTCCAGGTGTTTCTTGAATGCTGCTGTTGTATCTGCTTCCACCCCCCTCCTCTAGCAGCACGTCCCAGGCACTCCCCACCCTTTGGGTGAAACACCTCCCTCGCACATCTCTTTTAAACATCTCCCCCCCCCACCACACCTTAAACCTGTGTCCCCTGGTAACTGACCCCTCCACCCTGGGGAAAAGCCTCATATTTCCCACTCTATCCCTGCCATTCACAATCGTATAAACTTCTATCAGGTCACCCTCAACCCCCTGCGTTCCAGAAGGACAAACCCAGTCTATCTAACCTTTCTTCATAGTTAAGATCCCCCAGACCAGGCAACATCCTGGTAAACCTTTTCTGTCCCCTCTCCAAAGCCTCCACATCCTCCTGGTAGTGGGGTGACCAGAACTGGACACAGTATTCCATGTGTGGCCCAACTAAATTGCTATAAAACTGCAGCATAACTTGTCTATCCTTATACTCAATGCCCCTTCCAATGAAGGTAAACATGCCACAGGCCCTTATCTCCCTGCGCTGCCACCTGCAGTGACCTGTGGACCTGCACACCCAGATCCCTCTGCATATCAATACTCTAAGGGGTCTATCATTCACCTGTACCTGACCTTCCAAAATGCATCACCTCACATTTGTGGGCAGCACGGTGGCACAGTGGTTAGCACTGCTGCCTCACAGCGTCAGAGACCCGGGTTCAATTCCCGCCTCAGGCGACTGTCTGTGTGGAGTTTGCACGTTCTCCCCGTGTCTGCGTGGGTTTCCTCCGGGTGCTCCGGTTTCCTCCCACAGTCCAAAGATGTGCAGGTCAGGTTAATTGGCCAAACTAAATTGCCTGTAGTGTTAGGTAAGGGGTAAATGTA
>NW_025214531.1:1712-4373 GCF_004010195.1 Chiloscyllium plagiosum | reverse complement strand
CCCCCCCCCCCCGGGTAAATACCCAATTAGCTGTGTGGGTGGTTTATTGGGGGTGGGTGTTAGTTCAGAGTGAGTGTGCCGCCCCAGTAACAGGGCTGTGTGTGTGAGGGCTGTGGTTTGTTATCAACTGGAAATGATTTAATTAGATCCATCGGTGGTTTGGTTGTGATGAGATATTGGAAGAAGGCTGTGTTCCGTGTGGACAAAGTTACTAATCCCACAACACCAGGTTATAGCCCAACGGGGTTATCTGGAAGCACTAGCTTTCGGAGCGCTGCCCCTTTATCAGGTGGTTGTGGGGCAGGGTCATGGTCTCAGAGTTTATCACAAAAGATGCAAGTGTCATACAACTGATGGGATATATTGACCAAACCTGGATTGCTGTTAAATCTTTAATTTGCATTTGCAGCTTCTTCAAAAAACACACAATCTGTAAATTCCTACTTTGGGAACAGAGCCAGTCTGCCTGAAGATTGGGATACAGACAGACTCGAACCTCACACCTTTAAGGCATTGTCTGAGCTCACCTTTTTTTAAATAAAACCTCAAGTTATCTGGAGAATGGAACTTGGAGGAAGCGCTGGGATTGACATATCAATGAAGCTGTAAGAATTCACAGCAATCTAGCTTTGTTTAATGTATCATAAGGGCTGCAGGACACAGGGTAAACTCTGAGACCATGACCCTGCCCCACCACCACCTGATAAAGGGGCAGCACTCCGAAAGCTAGTGCTTCCAGATAACCCCGTTGGGCTATAACCTTGCACCCAGCCCCAACCCCCTCCCATTAATCTCTCAGCTCCCTTGTAACCCCCACCCCATTCCTGATGCAGGGCTGACCTGCTGGGCTGTTCCAGCTCCAAACGGTTGGCCAACAAGCTGGTGTTGTGTGATTTTTAACTTTGCCAATGCCAGTCCAAGACTTAATCTCTCAGCTCCCTTGTAACCCCCACCCCATTCCTGATGCAGGGCTGACCTGCTGGGCTGTTCCAGCTCCAATAAGCTGGTGCTGTGTGATTTTTAACTTTGCCAATGCCAGTCCAAGACGAGCCCCCCCCCCAACGCCCAGTGTTCAGTGGGTATGGGCACACACCAGAGTCTCCGGAGAAACACTAACACACCCACAGCCAGACCGTGAGCAACAGACTGCCCCAGGCCTGGGCCAGTCCATGTACGGGGCTCGGTGTGGGTACCACGCCAGGGAGGGCACCGGGGTAATTACCCACAGGAAGGGGAGGGCACCAGGGTAATTACCCACAGGAAGGGGAGGGCACTGGGGTAATTACCCACAGGAAGGGGAGGGCACCGGGGTAATTACCCACAGGAAGGGGAGGGCACCGGGGTAATTACCCACAGGAAGGGGAGGGCACTGGGGTAATTACCCACAGGAAGGGGACGGCACTGGGATAATTACCCACAGGAAGGGGAGGGCACCGGGGTAATTACCCACAGGAAGGGGATGGCACTGGGGTAATTACCCACAGTAAGGGGAGGGCGCTGGGGTAATTACCCACAGGAAGGGGAGGGCACCGGGGTAATTACCCACAGGAAGGGGATGGCACTGGGGTAATTACCCACAGGAAGGGGAGGGCACCAGGATTTTTTACACCAGACAGAGAGGACGGAGCAACGCTTGGTAAGGTCAGCAATGTTTTGTGGATTGAGTCCCTCAGCAATTCCGAACAGTGAGGGTGGAGTTGAGGGCAGTTGCAGGATGTGGGGTCCCTACTGACTTTGCCCTAACCTCAGCTCCCCACAGACCGCGGTCGGGAACTGGAGCTGGGGCTGGATGAACCTCGGGGGGTGATAGAGAGGAGTTTAACCACAGGCAGGTAGTTACCCCTCAGGTACAGGATGGAGGTAGCTGGGTGACCATCAGGAGAAGGAAAGGGAATAGGCTGGCGGTGTAGGGATCCCCTGTGGCTGTTCCCCTCACTAATACCGAGACCCTTTCGGATCCTGGGGGGAGTGACCTCCCAGGGGAAAGCCACAGTGGCCTGGGCTCTGCGTCAGAGCCTGGCTCTGTGGCTCAGATGGGAAGGGAGGAGAGGAGGGTGACAGTGAGAGGGGATTGAATGGTGAGAGGGACAGACAGGAGATTGTGTGCGCGTGAGTGAGATTCCCAGATGGTGTGTGTTGCCTCCCGGGTGCCAGGGTCAGGGATGTCTCGGATCGAGTTAATGAAGAGGGAGAGCAGCCAGAAGTCGTGGTACACATTGGTACCAATGACCTAGGCAGGGAAATGGAAGATGACCTGAAAAGAGAACATAAGGGGGTATGGGATAGAGGGAACCCTGTCTGTCTGGATACAGTATTGGCTGGCCCAGAGAAAACAGAGGGAAAGTATTCAGCCTGGAGCTCGGTGACCAGTGGGGTTCCACAGGGATGGGTTCTGGGACCTCTGTGCTTTGTGATCTTTATAAATGACTCTGATGAGGAAGTGTGAGGGTGGGTTAGTGAGTTTGCCAATGACACGAAGGTGGGTGGAGTTGTGGATAGTGTGGAGGGCTGTTGTAGGCTGCACCGGGACATTGACAGGATGCAGAGCTGGGACTTCAACCTGGAAAAGTGTGAAGTGATTCACTTTGGAAGGTTGAGTTTGAATACAGATTAGGGTTAAAGGCAGGATTCTTGGCAGTGTGTAGGAACAGAGGGATCTTG
>NW_025214531.1:0-1666 GCF_004010195.1 Chiloscyllium plagiosum | reverse complement strand
GGAGATTTCCCAGGATGCTGCCTGGACTGGAGGGTGTGTTTTATGAAGAAAGGTTGAGGGAGCTAGGGGTTTCTCATTGGAGCTAAGAAGGATGAGAGGTGACTTGATAGAGGTGTACAAGATGGTGAGAGGCATAGACAGAGTGGATAGGCAGAGACTTTTTCCCAGGGCGGAAATGGTTATCAAGAGAGGGTATAATTTTAATGTGATTGGAGGAAGGTTTAGGGGAGATGGCAGAGGGAGGTTCTCTACACAGAGAGTGGGGGGGGGATGTGGAATGCACTGCCAGCGGTGGGAGTAGAGTCAGTTACATGAGGGACACTTAAGCGACTCTTGGATAGGCCCATGGATGATAATAAACTGAAGGGTATGGAGGTTAGTCTGATCTTACAGTAGGATAAAAGGTCAGCACAACATCGAGGGCTGAAGGGCCTGCACTGTACTGTACTGATCTGTGATCTATGAAGGAGGTGATAGTTAATGTGTTCTGTCTCAGCTCAGGGATTGTGCACAGGGGAGAGTCATCTCCACAAAAATAAAGAAGGAGAGCAATCTGTGAGCTGATGGAAGTACCCACCGTAAGGGATGAAGGGTGGGACGGGGGGTAATGGTAATGGGGCAAGGGGGTCTGGAGTAAATACTTTACCCTGGTCTGCACAGTGAAAGACAAGAACAGTGTTCCAAAACCACCTCAACACACAGGAAAGAAAGAAACACAATAACTCTGACTGAAGCTAGCAGACAGGGACAGGACGAGGCCACTCGGCCCTTTGAACCTGCTCCACCACACAATGTGATCTTGGCTGATCCCACCCTCCCTCAGGCCTCAGGATCCTGTTCCCTGCAAGAGATTTCCCTCACTCTTCCTTGGAAACACATGATGGTTTTCTGTGGCAGGGAATTCCTCAGCCTCCCCTTCCCAAAATACAGATGAACCTCCTTGCCCCAGGCCTCATAACCCCTGGCCCAACTGAGGGGCGAGCTGGTACATTTCACTGGGACACTGAGAGTCACCCTGACTGTACTGGCTCTGGGCTCACCCAGAGGCTAGACCAATGCAGGGGGCAGATCTCCTTCCCTTAGGGACCCAGCCGGACAGTCACCAAAATAAACCCAGAGTTTAATTTAAGATGTATTTGGGGGTTGAGTTCCAGCAGCAGCTTCGGTTGGATTTGAACCATTCCTGAAACATTCTCAGTTGGAGAATTCCTCACGGGAAGGGGATTTGATTTGGTTTGCTGTGCAGTTTATTTACACTTCATGGAATCAGACAGTGCACAAGAGGCCCTTTGGCCCATCGAGCCTGTACCTACCTGATGAAATCCTGAACAAACTGGAGGCAGTCCCGCGAGACGACCATGTGGAAGGTGTTGTTGGAGCTTTTACTGATCAGGTTTCCATCAGTCTGCAGGTTAAAGATTAACCGATGGACACAGCTCCTCAGCAGCTCCCGGCCACCCTCTGCTGTACTCACAGAGATATTCAGGTCACATCCTGCCCGGCTGCTGTACAGTCGCTTCAACGATTCCGAGAATTCCACACTGAGGTCAAGCCGGTATCCGGAGAGATTCACAATCCGGCCTGAAACACCAGACACAGCCTCGGAACAAGCAACAGCTCCTGGGCTCAACACCACAGCTCACTAACACACACTCACACTAACTCA
>NW_025214530.1:43984-45504 GCF_004010195.1 Chiloscyllium plagiosum | reverse complement strand
GCGATTTCTTCACTGGAGCTCACAGTTAGGAGAGTTGGTTGGAGAATACCTAGATCTTTAGGAAACATATCGCATAAATTATCTGACGAATTTCAGAACAAATACGATCAGTTCTCATATAGCAAGGTTTCTTGTGGTTAATGAATACAAGAATCATAATTGTGCAGAGTGCTGGAGAAGCTGGGATCCACGCAGAGAGATCAGCAGGACAATGTGAAAGGCTAAAATTATAGGACACAGCAAGGGAGTCAAGGAGGCATAGAAACTATAGGCCGGTTAAATCAGAAGGGAGATGCAACGTTGGATGGTATTCGTTTTAATGACAGAGTCTGATGAACAAGGCAGATGAATTACCGGCATAAATGAGGAAATGATGCGGTTGCTATCACGGAGACATATTGAGAGCAGGGCGGGAGTTGCTATTCAATATTCCAGGATTTAGTGCCTTCAGGTGAGACAAGGAAAGATGGAAAAGGATGGGGGCGGGGGTGTGCGGTACAGAATGTTGCTTCTGTCGCAATTCTGACAAGAGTATTTTAGGCTGTGAAGAGAAATGAAACCATGGATATCTCCTCGAACAAAGGCAAATGGACAGTACTTCAAAACCAAAATACAGCAAAAATAAATACTGGGAGAGCACTATAGACCTTACTATAGGTCCAAAAGACCAAGTGCAAATACATGGGCAAATTTCAGAGAAATGTAAATTAAATAGGGGAATGAGAAAAGAGGTTTTTAACTTCCTCAGCATAGGCTTGGATATTCATTGTGTCAAAAATTCAGAGGGAGCACAATTCTGAAAATGCCCCCAGGAGAATATTTTAACAAAGTATGTGTTTAATACAGAGAATTTTAATCCAGACCTTGCAAGAGAGGGGTGAACCTGAACTTAATTTTAGGGAATGAAGTCGACCCAGTGGGTGGAGCACTTTGCAGACAGTGATCGTGAATCAGTTGAATTTCAGATTGTACTGCAAAGGAATAGAAATTGGCCCAAAGTTCTGAAAAGGGAAAGGACAATTTTAGTAAGATCAGGTAATGACTTGACCAGAGTGGACTGGAAGCTGACACTTATTGGTAAATCTGAGTCAGAGCAGTGTGACAAATTTAAGAAAGAGATAGGAAAAGCACAGGGAGGATATTTCCCAGGAAGCCACTGCGTGGGACCAAGAATGAAGCGGACTCTGGACAGCAAAGGAGATAGAGGGTGAGATAAAGAGAAACAACGGAGGCTTCCAGTCTATACTGAAATCTCAAAACAATAGAAATTAGTATGGAGTACAGAACGTGCAAGGGGAAGTTTGAAAGACAAAGGAATTAGAAGAGCAAAATGGACCATGAGAAAATAATAGCAGTCAAAATAAAGGAAAATATATTTAAAAGTTACAGGCTCATTCATAATAAAAGAATTATTCGGGAAACAGTAATGCCCATTAAGTGTTATTATTGGAGTGGAGCCGGAGGATTTGGTTGTGGTCAAAACGAATGTGTTGTGTCAGTGTTCACTAGTAAGAGGGACA
>NW_025214530.1:33201-42088 GCF_004010195.1 Chiloscyllium plagiosum | reverse complement strand
CCTTTTTTCCAGGTTACCTTGGTGACGTCAGGAGAATATTCCATCGCCAGACAACCAAAGATCACAGAACCGGTGTTGTGCTCCTGACAGGAGGAGACCAGGCCATAAAGCGTGGGGGGAGATGGTGTCTCTACAATAGAATGACCAATTGAGCATGTTAATTTCTGTTAATTTGACTTTATCAGTTACTCAAATGTATCCTCAGCTGTAAACTTTTGCCAGTATGCTCCCGCTGAAGTCGACAGCATAACTGGGGTTTATTTTTGTTTCCTATCAGTTTCTGATCATGATCATTGGTTCCCTCTTTAGAAACACGCCTCGACCTTGACCATTGCCATATAATTTAGGAAGAAGAACATCCTGATCCCACCCCAGTAACTGTTTGAAGATCTCACCAACTGACACTTTCACTGGATTGCTGTGAAGAGCAGACACGTTTCACAAAATACAAACCAAGAAAATGCAGATTCATCGAAATTCTACAGTGTGTGCAAACAGGCCATTTGGCCCAACAAGTCCACATCCACCCTCTGAAAAGTAACGCACCCAGACCCATTCCCCTACCATATTGTGCTACAGTTAACCCTGACTAATGCACCTAAACTCCCAATCACCGAACACAACATTTGCAATTCCCTCAGCTTGCACATCTTTGGACTGTGGGAGGAAACGCACACAGACATGGGGAGAAAGTGCCAACTCCACACAGACAGTCACCCGAGGCTGGAATGGAACCCGAGTCCCCAGCACTGTGAGGCAGCAGCACTAACCACGGAACCACTAGGTACCGTGCTGCTGGAAATACCCAACAGCTGGCACTACTCCCGGAGAGAAATCAGAGTGAATCATAGAACATAGAATATTACAGCGCAGTACAGACCCTTCGGCCCTCGATGTTGCGCTGCCCTGTCATACTAATCTGAAACCCATCCCACCTAAACTATTCCATGTACGTCCATATGCCTGTCCAATGACGACTTAAATGTACTTAAACTTGGCGAATCTACTACTGTTGCAGGCAAAGCATTCCATACCCTTACTACTCAATGAGTAAAAAAGCTCCCTCTGACATCTATCTTATACCTATCTCCCCTCACTTTAAAGTTGTGTCCCCCCGTGTTTGCCGTCCTCATACTTGGAAATCAGGCCCAGTGAGCCTTCCTCACTTATCAATGCAATGTAGAATGTTCTCTCTGGGAGGAAGGTCACTGCAGCAGCAGCACAGGCAGGAGCTGAGCACTGGGATGGGGAGGATGGCTGTCACGGCTGAACTCATGCCAATTGTCTGGAAGTTAAAACATCTAATTTGCAATTATCTGAATTCTGGAGGCCTCTGAAAAATGGAGGACCATTAAGGTTCAGAGACTTTGGAGTGTTACAGCTGAGTATTTACGTAAATATGATTTGAGAAATGAACAAGTAATCTTTAACTTTAATAACTATCAAACTGACACGCAGTTCACCACCAAACCTCATCTTTCAGACTAACCACTGCGCTTACTCTGTCTAGACCTATATTTCCACTTACATTGACAAACCTTACCCTGCTATACACCCATTCATGCCCGGAACACACAACCCCTATCACACGAAACACATCCAAGGCAATCCATATTGGTAGTGTAGCTGAGCAGAGAGATCTCGGTGTCCATGTACATAGATCCCTAAAAGTTGCCAGTCAGTTTGACAGAGTTGTTAAGAAGACAGACTTTGTGTAGGCTTTCATCGATAGAGGGACTGAGTTTCAGAACTACGACGTTAGGCAGCAGCTGTACAAGATTCTGGTGTGGCCGCATTTGGGAGTATTGTGTACTGTTCTGGTCACCACATTATAGAAAGAATGGGGAAGCTTTGGAAGAGTTCAGAGGAGGTTTACCAGGATGTTGTTTGGTATGGCGGGAAGGTTTAATTCGGAAAGGATGAGGGTCTTGAGGCTGTTTTTATTTGGGAGAAGAAGTTTGAGAGGTGACTTTATTGAGACATAAAAGATAAACAGAGAGTGGACAGTGAAAGTCTTTTTCCTTGAATAGTGATGGCTAGCAGGAGAGGACATAGATGACAGATGTCAGAGGTTGTTTCTTTACTCAGAGAGTAGTAGGGCCATGGAACGCACTGCCTGCAACAATAGTACACTCGCCAACTTTAAGGGCATTTAAAAGGTCATTGGATAAACATATGGATGAAAATGGAACCGTGTATGATAGATAGGCTTCAGATTGGTTCCACAGGTTAGCGCAACATCGAGGGCTGAAGGGCCTGTACTGCACTGTCATGTTCTATATTCTATATTCCAGATGGACATATGATCTCAATTCCTTTCACTCATTTACACTGCTGCCGCCCTGCACCTAATCCATGGTGAATCTGGCCCTGACTGGACCTGGCACCATCATTTTCACAACCTCGGACAAAAGCCCATTACCCAAGACATGACCTCAGTCCTTGATCACTGACCTCTCATCTTACGCAAGCCAGCCTGTGCACATTGCATTCGAGCTCCTTTCGCATCTCTCCTTTACCACCTACCATTTTGCCAGACTCCGAGCTTTGCATTTTGACAACACGTCCACCTGTCACTTCATTACAGTGACCTTCCACCCGCGAAACATCCTG
Organism: Chiloscyllium plagiosum; assembly: GCF_004010195.1. Taxonomy (NCBI): domain Eukaryota; kingdom Metazoa; phylum Chordata; class Chondrichthyes; order Orectolobiformes; family Hemiscylliidae; genus Chiloscyllium; species Chiloscyllium plagiosum. The sequence goes on along the minus strand of NW_025214530.1, from coordinate 39,475 downwards.
GCACTCTGCCCACCTCTACACTAACCAGCCTGGAATCCTGCCCACCTCTACACTAAACAGCCTGGCAAAGACAGACCTCCTGCATTTCAGCTCAAACTACCCCTCACCTACCAAGCACAATTCGACCAAATTATCCTATGACCATTACCATTTACCTTGATGCCACCTTGCCAGACAGAGTGCATGCAAGCTTACCCAGCAGCCAGCCAACACCTCACAGCCTACCAGCCCAAACTCTCCCACATGCCCAATCTAGCCCCTCACTTGCTCACCACCTTCCAAATTTGAGCCTACTCCACCATAACGTCAGTGAGTCATAAAGTCATACAGCACAGAAACAGTTCCTTTGGTCCAGCTCATCCATGCTGACCAGAGTTCCCAAATTAAATTAATTCCACTTGTCTGCCTTTGGCCCATATCCATCCAGACCTACCCAGTTCCTGGAGCTGTTCAAATGTCTTCTAAATGTTGGACCTATCTCTACATCCTCTGGCAGTTCATTCCAATGTTTTGGACAGTTACAACATGAAGCCCCAACTCCTGCACTCAGTGCTCTGACCAATGAAGGTACATGTGCCAAACACCTTCAACAAACTAGCTACTTGAGACAACGCTTTCAAGAATCTATGAGTCTGAACCGTCAGGGTACTCAGTGTTCAACATCACTACCCAGTGCCCTACCATGAACTCTGTAAGACTCTATGAGTCTGGACCCTCAGGGCCATGTGTTTAATATCACTATCCAGTGCCCTACCATTAACTCTGTAAGTTGTGACCTGATTTGACTTCTCAAAAAGCAACACGTCGTATTCATTTAAATTACACTCCATCTGCCACTCCTCAGCCAATTGGCCCAGCTGATCACGATCTCATTGTACGTTTAGATAACTTTCACTGCCAATTATACCACCAATGTCGGCGTTACGTGCAAACTTACAAACCATGCCCCATGCAATGTTTTCATGGCTTTCAACCAATATTGTACCCTGTTTGCCTTTCTCCCACATATCCGGAGCATTTTTTAAGGATTGAAGGAATCTGTCTCCTTATTGAAATCATTTAATGTTTTGTCCTTAATCAATTTCTGTGGTGAAGAATTCCAAAGTTTCACCATTCTTTTGCTGAACAGTAAACGATCAGGTTCAATGTTATCGGTGTGTTGGGAAGACTGGTAAGCAGCAAGATTAATGATGATCCCTTGAATGGAATAGCATTCTAGAGGGGCCGAGGGGCCTTCTTCAGCTTCCATTTTGCATGCTGACATGTCCCATCGGCAGCATGTTCCAAAATTGTGATCCTTGAGGATAAGGGCGCACATGCGTGTAAATGCTTCACCTGAAAGCTCTCCTCCAAATTAGACTTCAACCTGACTCTCAACTATTTCTCTGCCGTTTCCTCTTCCTCAATCACAGCCATGGGACTCACTTCCTAACAGCGCTGTGAATGTGCTAATACCACGCAAACTTCAGCAATTCAAATTGACTGATGATAACTGGTTTCTCAAGGCGATATAAAAAGTCTGACACTTCCACACCTCTCTAGAGATTCAAACAACCACTGGAAGAATTGAAAATTATTTGAGGCACTTGCGTGTCTGCACAAGATAACATGGTTTCCTTTTATGTGATTTTACTGTGTTTTCCCTGAATGAACAGAGCTATTTCTTAATCATATAATAGGAATGAAGCTTCCCTCATTTTTAGCAAGGCAATTACACATTATATTTCTTTATTCCTGGGAGGTACAGTGTTAAATTAATGAAATATGATGATTGGGATGTTTCAATTGGAAATTGTCAGAGATTTAAAGTTTACTTTCATGAGCAATTAATTCCAGCCTCATTGTGTCACAGTACTCACAGGAATGTCTTTCAGAAATGGTGTCTCCCGTTGTTACGGGCAGTCGAATCAAACATCCTGGCACTCTGCCCACCTCTACACTAACCAGCCTGGCATCCTTCCCACCTCTCCATAAACTAGCCTGGCAAAGACAGACCTCTTGCATTTCAGCTCAAACTACCCCTCACCTACCAAGCACAATTCGACCAAATTATCCTGTGACCATTACCATTTACCTTGATGCCACCTTGCCAGACAGAGTGCATGCAATCTTACCCAGCAGCCAGCCAACACCTCACAGCCTGCCGGCCCAAACTCTCCCACATGCCCAATCTAGCCCCTCACTTGCTCACCACCTTCCAACTTTGAGCCTACTCCACCATAATGTCAGTGCATCATTATGTCGTACAGCACAGAAACAGTTCCTTTGGTCCAGCTCATCCATGCTGACCAGAGTTCCCAGATTAAACTAATTCCACTTGCCTGCCTTTGGCCCATATCCATCCAGACCTATCCAGTTCCTGGAGCTGTTCAAATGTCTTCTAAATGTTGGACCTATCTCTGCATTTACCACTTCCTCTGGCAGTTCATTCCAATGTTTTGGACAATTACAACATGAAGCCCCAACTCCTGCACTCAGTGCTCTGACCAATGAAGGTACATGTGACAAACACCTGCAACACACTAGCTACTTGAGACAACGCTTTCAAGAATCTATGAGTCTGGACCCTCAGGGTCCTCAGTGTTCAATATCACTACCCAGTGCCTTACCATGAACTCTGTAAGACTCTATGAATCTGGACCCTCAGGGCCCTGTGTTTAACATCACTATCCAGTGCCCTCCCATTAACTCTGTAAGTTGTGACCTGATTTGTCTTCTCAAAAAGCAACACGTCGTAGTCATTTAAATTAAACTCCATCTGCCACTCCTCAGCCCATTGGCCGAGGTGATCAAGATCTCATTGAACGTTTAGATAACTTTCACTGCCAATTATACCACCAATATCGGCGTTACGTGCAAACTTACAAACCATGTCCCATTCAATGTTTTCATGGCTTTCAACCAATATTGTACCCTGTTTGCCTTTCTTCCACATATCCGGAGCATTTTTTTTAAGGATTGAAGGAATCTACTTCCTTATTGAAATCATTTAATGTTTTGTCCTTAATCAATTTCTGTGGTGGAGAATTCCAAAGGTTCACCATTCTTTTGCTGAACAGTAAACAATCAGGTTTAATGTTATTGGTGTGTTGGGAAGACTGGTGATCAGCAAGATTAATGATGATCCCATGAATGGAATAGCCTTCTCGAGGGGCCGAGGGGCCTTCTTCAGCTTCCAGTTTGCATGCTGACATGTCCCTTCGGCAGCATGTTCCAAAACTGTGATCCTTGAGGATAAGGGCGCACAGGCACGTAAATGCTTCACCTGAAAGCTCTCCTCCAAATTAGACTTTAACTTGACTCTCAACTATTTCCCTGCCCGTTTCCTCTTCCTCAATCACAGCAATGGGACTCACTTCCTAACAGCGCTGTGAATGTGCTAATACCACAGAAACTTCAGCAATTCAAATAGACTGATGATAACTGGTTTCTCAAGTCTGACACTTCCACACCTGTCTAGAGATTCAAACAACCACTGGAAGAATTGAAAATTATTTGAGGCACTTGTGTGTCTCCACAAGATGACGTGGTTTTCTTTTGTGTGATTTGACTGTGTTTTCACTGAATGAACAGAGCTATTTCTTAATCATATAATAGGAAGGAAGCTTCCCACATTTTTAGCAAGGCAATCACACATTATATTTCTTTATTCCAGGGAAGTATAGTGTTAAATTAATGAAATATGATGATTGGGATGTTTCAATTGGAAATTGTCAGAGATTTAAAGTTTACTTTCATGAGCAATTAATTCCAGCCTCATTGTGACACAGTACTCACAGGAATGTCTTTCAGAAATGGTGTCTCCCTTTGTTACGGGCAGTCGAATCAGTAAATCTGGGATAGTTTTTGCTTGTTAATCAAAGGTGTTGAAGAGTTTTAGCCAAAGGGAGACCTATGGATTTAGCTCACAGATGCTCCATAATCTAACTAAGTGGTGGAACAGCTCGAGGGGCTGAATGCCCTCCTCTTGCTCCTACCTTCCTATCATTGTGTCATTCATTAAGCTAGCACTGGCAGTGAACACTTTGTATTAAAATATTTCAACAAATTAATTGTTTCACACATGCTTTAGAAAAAAAACCTTCTGTTGATTATTTGGAACGGGATCATTGACATTCTCTATTTGAATGATCAAAATAACTTCCACCCAATTACAGCAGCCACTGCACTCTGGAGTGTGTTGTTACTTCATAATAGTTTCTTGTGAAACTACAGCTCGAGATCAGGGCGCTCAAATTTAATGATTCTCTGATATTTAATATCTCTGAGCATTCGCAATTTGTTCAAATGCATCTTTTCTCTGAAGAACGTGTTTCATCGAACACAACTTTTTTCAATGAAACAACAAACTTTAATTGCTAGAAAACCAAAATAAAGACAGAAATTTCTGAAGAAACTCAGCAGGTCGAGCAGCTCCTGGGGAGAGAAGGCAAGGTTAACCTTTCGCATCCAGAGACCCCCACCCCCGCTTCACCAAATTGTTTTCATGTTTTTGGCACAAGAGCTCACACCTGTTGAGATAAACAGTGATTACGTTGGCTTGACTCCTGTTGGAAAAAGAATTCTTAGCAGAGGTACTGGATGTTCTGAGATAGCAACTGAAGACCAACTGAAAAGCTATCACCATCTGCAGCAAGTGTTGGATTCAGCGGAACTCCCACCGTACTGAACAATCAAATTCAGCTCCAGCACTGGTTTAATATAAAGTAAAACAGCCTAAGCATAATCTCATCAAATATGCTTCGAAAATGATTCATTCTGGATTAGTTATAAATGATATTGTCAGAACAGCAAGTCAACAGCCGGGATTTCTTTGAGCACTTACTCCATTAACCCCATCTAGCGATGCCCAAAAGCATGTGAACAAATATTGATCTGGAAAAAGCTGCTAACCACCAAACTTCTGTTTAATATCTAAGAAACACAAGTCAGGACAGCGATTGAATAGATTTCATTGGCCTCTGTGAGTGGAATTCCAACAAACACCAAAATATGTCAATCTGCTTTTTTTTAGATTAGATTAGATTACATTAAAGCGTGGAAACAGGCCCTTCGGCCCAACAAGTCCACACCGACTCGCCGAAGCGCAAACCGCCCATGCCCCTACATTTACCCCTTACCTAACACTACGTGCAATTTAGCATGGCCAATTAACCTGACCTGCACATCTTTGGACTGTGGGAGGAAACCAGAGCACCCGGAGGAAACCCACACAGTCAGTCGCCTGAGGCGGGAATTGAACCCAAGTCTCAGGCGCTGTGAGGCAGCAGTGCTCACCACTGTGCCACCGTACCGCCCACCGTGCCGTTCGCTTTCTTGCACTGAAGTAACCTGAGAAGAGATTGTGTTACATACCTCTCTAACAGGTTGTAAGTGACCACAGGCCACCTAGCACAGAATCAGGGACTCTACTACAACATCACAACAGACCTGAACACAATGAGCTTGACACTATCACGGAGAACACAGCCCACCTGTTTTGACAATACATAAACCATGTTAGTTATTATCACCTTCCAACAACCAGGGATTGTTCCAGAATGTTTGTACAATGAAAGTAACATTTCAACATGTATCCAAGAATGCTTTGACAGCAGCTCCAAATTGTTCAAACTCTATGGGAACTACAGAGGAATAAATCTAGGAATTGCATTGCCATCAATTCACTGTCACTGGATTCCAACCGAGAACTCCCTTCCTCTTTCCCCTGTGAATGTTGCTGCACCAGACGGTCTACTTAGTTTGGAAAAGATTAAAATGTATTGAAGTGCAATATGACCGTTGCCAGTGACATTAAAAGCTGATAATCGGTTTCCAAATAATAAGATGCAAAAAAATTCTGATTCTACATTGTGCCACGGAACATGTGCCAAGTAATCTAGTAACTATAGGCCGGTGAGTCTCACTTCTGTTGTGGGCAAAGTCTTAGAGAGAATTGTAAGGGATAGGATTTATGAACATCTGGATAGGAATAATGTGATCAAGGATAGTCAACATGGTTTTGTGAAGGGCAGGTCGTGCCTCACAAACATTATTGAATTCTTTGAGAAGGTGACTAAGGAGATGGATGAGGGGAAAGCGGTAGATGTGGTATATATGGATTTTAGTAAGGCGTTTGATAAGGTTCCCCATGGTAGACCACTGCAAAAAATACGGAGGTATGGCATTGAGGATGAGTTGGAGGTTTGGATTAGGAATTGGCTGGATGGAAGAAGACAGAGGGTAGTAGTTGATGGCAAAGGTTCATCTTGGAGTGCCATCACTAGCGGTGTTC
>NW_025214530.1:23182-32558 GCF_004010195.1 Chiloscyllium plagiosum | reverse complement strand
TTATGGGCATTTAAGCGGGCATTGGATAGGCATATGGAGGATAGTGGGCTAGTGTATGTGAGGTGGGCTTGGATCGGCGCAACATCGAGGGCCAAAGGGCCTGTACTGCGCTGTATTCTTCTATGTTCTATGTTCTATGTCCTGCATAACTGAGGCACAAAGAAAATATACAGCATAATTCCCTCTGCCTCGCTCAATCAAATATCTCTTGTTGCCAACAACCAATTTCAAAACTCTTGCTATCTGCCTTTTGTTCCTGAAACGTTCGTTCTGATTGGAACAACTTAGTCAGGGCTCTCAATTCTGAGGCACCTAATCGAATATTGTATTTCTGGCAGATAAAAGTGGTTTTTAAGCGCGAGATGAAATTGAACTGTCTGAGATTCAGGTATTCGAACTGGACAATTTACAAATGGTCAGGACTGTTGACAATATGGTCGGAGATAGCACTGAAACAAACTGCACAACAGACTTAATCCTCGAGGATACATTGCTCAACTCCTCACGTCAAATATATTCACTGTAATTGAACATTTATCAGAGGAACTAACCAGTGGATTAATGTGAATGAGAATGTGTTCGCAATGAACATAAATAACCACTGAGTTAATAAACTTAATAAGTCATTGTATTTAACAAAATTATTGAGGTGGGAAATATCGCCAATTAAAGCACAGATCCGGAGGAAATGGATTATTCTCTAAATTATTTTTACATATTCTTAAAACGTTCCTTGTACTGTGGAGATTTTGCACGCACTGCATAAAATCAATACTGCATTCCAGTGTGGAACGCATTTCTGTTGAAGGAATTAGGGCAAGGTCATTTTCTTGTTAACTGCTTTTAATGAACGAAAATGTTTAAAAAGGTATGAATTGAAAACATGCTTCTGTCTGGAGTTGACCGCTTTAACGAATGTCTGAGTAAATGTGGGCACTGCTGCCTCACACATCCAAGTATCCAGGCTCAGTTCTAGCCTCGGGTGACTGCTTATGTGGAGTTTACACAATCTCCCCTGTGTCTGTGTGGGTTTCCTCCCACAATCCAAAGATGTGCATGTCAGGTGAACTGGTCATGCTGTATCGTCCATAGTGTTATGTGCATTAGTCAGGGGTAAATATAGGGTAGGGGAATGGGTCTGGGTGGGTTACTCTTCAGAGGGTCGGTGTGGACTTGTTGGGCCAAATGGCCCGATACATACTGCAGGAAATCTAATCTAAATGATTGTCACACTTCACTGATGTGAGCAATTCCTTCCGATCGCTACATTGCAATAAATCGGTCAAGTATATTTATTAAAATCAATATTACTCTATTTTAAGTGTCTGAATAAACAATGTGCTCTGTTATCCTCTAGTTCATGTCTTCTGCACCCTAACCTACACATCCCTGAACACTATGTGCAATTTAGCATGGCCAATCACCTGACTTGCCCATCTTTTGGACTGTGGTAGGAAACCAGAGCGCCCGAAGGAAACCCACGCAGACACAGGGAGAATGTGCTAACTCCACACAGGCAGTCACCCGAGGGTGGAATCGAATTTGGGACCCTGGTACTGTGAGGCAGCAGTGCCAACCACTGAGACACCATGCTGCCCTGCGAGTTCATGAGTGGATTATTTTAATTAATTCGAAATTTGGCCTTGGTCACATAATTCACTATAGCAGTTGTTTCCGAAAGAATGACTCTTCAGTTGATATTTTGTTGGAAACTGTAACTTTTTATTTAAAATGCACAGATTGGGAACACCTCAAGCACTATGCAGATTAAATAATTCAGTTAATGTTTTATTTTTATCCTGTAAATCCAGTTTAATCAGGGACATACCAATTAATTAACTCAAGTTACGTGTGAAACTGATCAAAGTAGTGAAACTGACCTGTTCTTCACAGAATTGAGCAGAATTTCCAAATGGTTTTTGCCAATGATCTTTTCCAGCCAGAAAAATATGTATGTAGTGTACAGCGGAATTGAAAGGTGTTTCTTGATCAATTATAACACAGTCATGGCATTTTTGCTCAAGAGCAAGAACTAATAGAACATTAGACTTTTGAAATTCTATTTAAATTTCTCTATGACTTGTAAACTGTTTAAAGACAGACCTTGTGATTGAACTAGATAGTGGAGTTCTGAATTTGGATTGTAAAGCATGGATTAGATTAATCCTTAATTATTACTTTTAAGTAAAAATGGCGCCCGAAGGTATCTGTTTTCTCTTCATTTCCAAATCCTATGCGATTTGCCTTTCACTTAATAATAGGTTTTATGAAAGTTCAACTCGCATGCTGATTGCATTGAATGAGGAACCTGGAGCGGTTCACTGTCACCAACCGTGTTAACATTGCAAAAACTATGTAGAAACCAGAAATGGTTTCCCAAATATAACACATTTAATGTTACGCAAGCACAGTCCCTCCTCAACAGATCAACGATCACCAAATCACAACACGGTGTGTTTGCAGCAGAACTAGCTCTGCAAACATTTTCAACAGAACCAAGAACATGATGTAACCTCACAAAGCAAACCCAGATTGAAGTCGAACAAAGCTGTTCAGAATCAAGCAAACTAATGATTAACATGAATAGAAATAACAAGTCATAACAGCAGCCTTGTTTGTGAGGGGACTTAACACTTAAAGCTGTGACGTTTCTGGCAACAGTTCAATTTATTTCCAACCTGTACACCCTTCTTGATCGTGACAATCTTGTGCAGCGCACAGTAGAGCGGTTGAAGGCATATATTGATTAATCACTTCATTGTCAAAACAAAATTACTGAATGGACAAATATTACCACATTATAATTTTGTTAGTTTCAATTACATAATCTGATCAATTCTGCAGTTTCAGATTTTTGTCCCAAATTTTGTTTTGAATGAGACTACTCAAAACAAAATTTAGTTAGTTTACAATTAGAACTGAGTTTTTTTTTAAAAGTCAATGCATTAAAAACTCGTTTTTTTCATTTCTCACACTTCAGGGTTTCTGCCTTAAGTTGTTTTTCAGACCGTTACAAATGGATGTAATGTTTTCAATCAAGCAGAGAAAAATGTGTCATATAAGTTTAACAAATGCAGAAATGATTCATGAAAAACCAAAGAACTTCACAAATATTGGTAATGAAAAGTAATCCAGAGAGTCAATCTCCTCACCAGAAAGAAAACACCGATTACAGAAAGCATGAAAACGCTGATCAATTTCACAAACTGAATAAGATCCAATCAACTCAATTCAACAGAATCAAGGAAAATAAAATCAGAATCCAATCAACTCAGAACAACAGATTTGAATGAAACATAATCAGAATCCAAACAATTCAATTCAACAGAATTAAATAAAACCATTTCGAAAGCCAATCAACACAATTCAACAAAACCAAGTAAAATCAAAGTCAGAATCCAATCAATACAGTTCAAACCGAATCAACTAAAGCAAAGCCAAAATCCAATCAACTCAATTCAACAGAATCAAGTAAAATAAACTCAGAATCTCATCAACAGAATGCAATATAGCACCGCAAGAAAATTTTATTACAGTTTCTAACCTGCTTGTCATCAACAAAATTAACACAATAAATGAGAAAATATAATCAGGGTAAGAACATATGTTCAAGAAGTGAATAATGATATTTTAGCATATTTTTATCATGTTTAGTAATATCTCGAACATCTTTGAATTCTTAGCGTTTGTTGTTGATAATAAAACTCACAGTCAGGGTGTCACTGACATTAAACATTATTTATAGCTGACTGCTTAAAAGACATTAGGTGTTTCAAGTAACCCAGCCACACAGAATGCCCATCTGATCAAAAAAAAGATACACCGAGCAACTGACTCCATCATCTCCATTGTAACTATTTGCTGAGCCTTAACTGAAGTCTGTAATCAGTCTGAACAAAAATCAATCCGAACCAAACCAAACTCACCACAGAATCTGAGTTTCATTTAATTCAGAAATTAGTCACATGAATAGAAAGTCTTTAAAAAGTCACTATGAAAGTTCAAGGGTCTTACCTGAAGTCACTGTCACCATGGTCCCTTGGCCCCAGTAATCAAGATAGTCACAGTGTTACATCCTCTGGACTGGGTCACACAATAACTAGCTCTGCATAAAACAAATCAAAAATCTACCATCATTTTAAATTTTCAGAACCATAGGCAAAATAAAGTCACGATAAATCTTCATCACATAATTGCACTAGTGAATTCTGATCATTCTTGATACATTTTAATACTGTTTTATACTTCACAGAGTAACACATGTGCTGATTCTTCTACAAATTCTCTACATTCTGGGAGACAAAATTGTCTTCTGCCCGAAATTTGTGACCTCTAATTCAGAGATTCTACTCCCTGATCCGAAACTCTCCCACAAACAATGACATCATAGCTGAGCTGATAATCCTCACCTCCACTTTCCAGCGTTTTAACTGTCAGCATTGATTCAATTACCAAATCCAAATCTGTCCATTTCAGCCTTCAAAATACTGAATGACCCAACCTCGACAGTTTTCTGTGGTAAAGAATTCCACAAATTCTCTACATTCTGGGAGACAAAATTCTCTTCTGCCCGAAATTTGTGACCTCTAATTCAGAGATTCTACTCCCTGGTCCGAAACTCTCCCACAAGGGGAAACAACATTTCTGCATTTACACCATCAAGGTACCTGAAAATAATAGATGTTTCAGAATGTCAGTACTGAATCTTCTATGTTCTAATGAGTATAGCCCCAAACGACTCAATCTCTACTCTCAAGACAGTCCCTCCATCTTCAGGATCAGTCGATTAAACCTCATGTGGATTGTCTCACATTCCAGTGTACCTTTTCTTTGTGATATGAGTCCCAAGAACAATTCACAGTATTCCAGCTGTGGTAAGAATAGAGATTCTTTTCAGTTTTAACAAACATTATAGTAATACAGATATTCAGCACAGAAACAGACCCTTCGGTCCAACTGCACTGACCTGATATCCCAATCTGACTAAGTATCATTTGCCAAACATTTGGCCAATCTTCCTCTAAATGTTACCTGTTCATACACCCATCCAAGTGCCTTTTAAATGCAGTCAATGAACCCGCCTTCACCACTCCCGCTCGCAGCTTTTTCCATACATACACGTGAAAAGGTTACCCCTTGGGTTATTTTTAAATGTTTCTCCTCTCACGTTAAACCGCTGTCCTCTAAATTTGGACTCTCCCGCTCGAGGAAAAAGGCCTTGGCTATTCACCATATCAATGCACCGCATGATTTTACAAGTCTTGTTCAGGCCACTCCTTAGCCTCCTTTTCTCTCACTGAACGGAAAAGAAAAGCCCCAGCCTATTCAACTTCAGCTTATACCTTAAACACTCCAGTTCCAGCATCATTCTTGGAAATCTTTTCTGCACCCTCTCAAGTTTCACAAAATCCTTCATAGAAATGGTCAGCCAGATTTGTCTGTAATAATTCTAAATGCGGCCTCACAAATGTTCTGTATAGCTGAGACATGACATCTCGACTCCTACACTTAATGTTATGACCAATGAACGAAAGCGTGCCAAACGCCTTTTTCCCCCACCCTGTTTCCCTGCAACTCCACGTTCAAGGAATGATGCATCTGCACCCTTTGGTTTCTTTGCTCAGCAACACTCCCCAAGGCCCAGCCATTAATTGTATAAGCCCCGCCCTGGTTTGCCTTACAAAAATGCAACACCTACATTTATTTAATGAAGAATGGGTTCATGAAAGGCAAATCATCTTTAACTGATTTATTGGAATTCTTTGAGTTTATAACGAGCGTGGTAGACAATGGTAACTGGTGAACGTGGTGTATCTGGATTTCCAAAAGGCATTCAGCAAGGTGCTGCACAAAAGGCTGTTACATAAGATAAAGATGCACAGTGTTACGGGCAATGCATTAGCATGAACAGAAGATTGGTTAACTAACAGAACACAAAAATTGGGGATAAATGGATATTTTTCTGGTTGACAATCAGTGGCTAGTGATGTGTCTCAGGGATCAGTGTTGAGACTGCAATTGGTTACAATTGTTGGGACTGCAATTGTTTACAGTTCAGGTAGATTGCTTCGAGTTAGAGACCCAAGTGTAGTGTGTTGTCGTTCGCAGAAGCCACTTAAATGAGTGATAGAGCAAAGTGTGCAGAAGAATATAGACAGGCTAAGTGAGTGGGCAAGAGTCTGGCAGATGGAGTACAATGTTAGTAAACGTGAGGTCATCCATTTTGGTAGGAATAATAACAAAGTGGTCTACTTTAAAATGGTGAAAAATTACAGAATGCTGCTGTGCAGGGGGACCTGGGTGTTCTTGTGCATGAAACACAAGAGTATGGTTTGCAAGTCCAGTAGATAATTAGAAAGACAAATGGAATAATGTCCTTCATTGCCAGTGGGTGGAGTTTAAAATTAAAACTTTCTGCTGGAGCTGTAAAGGGCGCTGGTGTGGCCACTCCTGGAGTATTTTGTACACTTTTAATCGCTTTACATGAGATGGCACTGGGATGGGGGTGCTGAGGAGTTTGACTACGTTGATTCTGGAAATGAGGGAGTTGGTTTATGAGGAGAGATTGAGCAGACTGGGATTATACTCATTGGAATTCAGAAGAATGGAGGAGGGGATTGTAAAATTATAAATGGGATAGATAAGACGGAAGCAGGGAGGCTCAAAGTTGTGAGAAGATTTGTAGCTTGGGTGCTCGTTGTTGTGGTTCTGTTCACCGAGCTGGGAATTTGTGTTGCAAACGTTTCGTCCCCTGTGTTGGTGACATCCTCACTGCTTGGGAGCCTCCTGTGAAGAGCTTCTGTGATGTTTCGTCTGGCATTTATAGTGATTTGTATCTGCCGCTTCCGGTTGTCAGTTCCAGCTGTCGGCTGCAGTGGCCGGTATATTGGGTCCAGGTCGATGTGCTTATTGATTAAATCTGTGGATGAGTGAATAACCTGTTGAATGTTTTAAAGGTGAAGATAGATTTGTGAACAGTAAAGGAATGAAGGGTAAGTGGAGTCTCAGTCCATTGAAAGATGATCCACGATATTATTGAAAGGCAGAGCTTACTCATGGAGTCAGATTAGATTAGATTAGATTAGATTAGATTAGATTACTTACAGTGTGGAAACAGGCCCTTCAGCCCAACAAGTCCACACGGACCCACCGAAGCACAACCCATCCATACCCTCTTACCTAACACTACGGGCAATTTAGCGTGGCCAAGTCACCTGACCCTGCACATCTTTGGACTGTGGGAGGAAACCGAAGCACCCGGAGGAAACCCACGCAGACATGGGGAAAATGTGTAAACACCACACAGTCAGTCGCCTGAGTCGGGAATTGAACCCAGGTCTCTGGCGCTGTGAGGCAGCAGTGCTAACCGTGCCGCCCTGAAGATGGCCTAATCCTGATTGTATTTCTTATATTCGGATGTTGTTATGTTCTAACAGCCTCCAATTCAAAAAGTAATGCTCTCTAACTACTAAATAAAAACTGAAAGAACTGTGGATGCTGTGTCTCAGAAACAAAAGCAAAAACTGCTGGAAATGCTCAGAAGGTCTGGCAGCATCTCTGGTGTGAAAGGCTCACCAGTTTACGGTTCCCTCGCTTTTCCATACAACTTTCTTCAATCATGCTGCCACATGAGTCACTCTCCAGACGTCTGGCATCTCATCTATGATTATTAACAATACAAATATCTCAGCAAGGGGTCCAGCAATCTCTTTCCTAGCTTCCCACAAAGTTCTGGGAAATACCTAATCAGGTTTCCAGGATTTATTTCCATTTTTCTACTTTAAGACCTCCAACACTTCCTTTTCTGCAAAATGAACTCATTTTAAGATCACATTATTTATTTCCCAAGTTTCTTAGCTTCTATGCTTCTGTCTACTGTAAATATTGATGCAAAATATTTGCTTAGTGTCTCTGCCATCTCCTGTGGTTCCATGCATGGAAAGCCATGTTGATCTTTAAGGGCTGTATTCTCTCCTTAGTTATTCTTTTAACCTTAAAATAATTTTAGAATCTTTTCCGATTCTCCTTAATTCTATTTGCCAAAACAATTTTATGTCCCCTTTTTTTCCCGCATGATTTCCTGTTTAAGTATACTCCGACTGCCCTTATACCCTTTTCAGGATCACTCAATCCCAGCTGTCTATATCTGATAAATGTCCCCTTCGTTTTCTGGACAGGAGTTGCAATTTCCCGCATCATTGAGCTTTTCCCATGCCTTGCCCTTCACATAAACCGAAACATACCATCACTGAACTCTCATTGTCTCATTCTTAAAGGCCTCCCACTTGTCAGCCGTCCCTTTACCTGTGAATAACCTTCTCCAACCAACTTCTCAAAGTCAAATACCATCGATACTGGCCACACTCTAATTTGAAACTTTCATTTTTAAATCAATTCTATCCTTTCTCATCATTATTATTAAACCAATAGAATTATGATCACTTTCCCTGAAGCGTGCCTCTATGGACACCTCAGTCACTTGCTCTGCCTTGGTTCGCAACAGAAGGTCAAGTATTGCGAACTGTCTAGTAGGTGCATCCACATATTGAATAACAACGTTTTCTTGTGCACCCTTAACCAATTTCTCCACATTCCAAGATCTTAACACTATCCCAAACTGTGTTTGAAAACTTAACATTCCCTACAGGAATTGTCTACAGGAGTAGTCCCAGAAGACTGGAGGATAGCAAATGTGGTTCCCTTGTTCAAAAAGGGGAGTAGGGATAGCCCTAGTAACTATAGGCCGGTGAGTCCCACTTCTGTTGTGGGCAAAGTCTTAGAGAGAATAGTAAGGGATAGGATTTATGCACATCTAGATAGGAATAATGTGATCAAGGATAGTCAGCATGGTTTTGTGAAGGGCAAGTCGTGCCTCACAAACCTTATTGAATTCTTTGAAAAGGTGACGAAGGAGGTTGATGAGGGGAAAGCGGTAGATGTGGTATATATGGATTTTAGTAAGGCGTTTGATAACGTTCCCCATGGTAGGCTACTGCAGAAAATACGGAGATATGGCATGGAGGGTGAGTTGGAGGTTTGGATTAGGAATTGGCTGGATGGAAGAAGACAGAGGGTAGTAGTTGATGGCAAAGTTTCTTCATGGAGTGCCGTCACTAGCGGTGTTCCGCAAGGATCTGTTTTGGGACCATTGCTGTTTGTCATTTTTATAAATGACCAGGAAGAGGGGTTAGAAGGTTGGGTGAGCAAGTTTGCGCATGATACGAAAGTCGGAGGAGTTGTTCACAGTGAGGAAGGATGTGGCAGGTTACAGCAAGATATAGAGAAGCTGCAGAGCTGGGCAGAAAGGTGGCAGATGGAATACAATGTAGCTAAGTGCGAGGTGATTCACTTTGGGAAGAAAAACAAAAAGATGGGG
>NW_025214530.1:9772-23156 GCF_004010195.1 Chiloscyllium plagiosum | reverse complement strand
GGAAAATCGTATGAGGAGAGACTGAGGCACTTGGGGCTGTTTTCACTAGAGAAAAGAAGGTTTAGGGGTGACTTGATTGAGGTGTACAAGATGATTAGGGGGTTAGATAGGGTCGACAGTATGAACCTTTTCCCGCGTATTGAGTCGGGTATTACAAGGGGGCATAGCTTTAAATTAAGGGGGGGGTAGATATAGGACTGATGTTAGGGGTAGGTTCTTCACTCAGTGAGTCGTTAGTTCATGGAATGCCCTTCCAGTAACAGTGGTGGACTCTCCCTCTTTATGGGCATTTAAGAGGGCATTGGATAGGGATATGGAGGATAGTGGGTTAGTGTAGTTTAGGTGGGCTTGGATCGGCGCAACATCGAGGGCCCAAGGTCCTGTACTGCGCTGTATTCTTCTATGTTCTATGTTCTACCATTATCCATTTTTCTTACAGATTACATAATCGCTTGTAAATTTCCCACTGACTATTAGGAGGCCCATTTTACAATCGCAGCAAGGTGATCACCTCTTTCTTATTTTTAAGTTTCATCCATATAACTTCACTGGGCAGTCTCCAAGAAATATCCTCTCTGCATCCAGCTGTAATGTTCTTTCTAACCAAAAAAAAACCTCATCTCCTCTCTTGCTCCTCTGTCTTTACATTCTATAGCATCTATATCCTGGAGCATTGAGCTCCCAGTCCTGTTCATCCCTGAGCCACATTTCTGTAATGGTAATGATATCCTTGTCCCACATTCCCATCTATGCCCTATGTTCATCTGTCTCACATGTCAGGCCTCTTGCATCGAAGTAAATGCAGTTTAGCAGTCTTACCTCGCTCTTGCCAAACTGTTGTCTGCCTTGACCCCTAGAATTGCTTACCGCATCTCACCTCAAACATTTCTCTTTTCTCACTATCTTGTTGGTCTCCACCATCCCCCTTACTGGTTTAAAACCTTCAGCATACTGCTAGCAAATGTCCCCACAAGAATATCGGTCCCTTTCCAATTCAGGTCCCTCTTATACAGGTCATTTATATCCCTGAAGAGATCCCAATGATTGAAAAATGAGAATCCTAACCCCTGCAGCAGCTCCTCAGCTACACATTAGCTGCTCTATCTGACTGTTCCTAATCTCAATATTCCATTAGTTTTTAAACAAACCCCAACATGACATTTGCCAACTTTATTGACAGTTGAAATTAAAAGCTAACGTTTTGTGGTTCGGAGATGCGGACTCCCTTTAGATTTCTGAATTCAATCACTATCTTGCCCGTTAAAATGCATAACTTCACTGTTTACGTCTGTTCTCATTTATTTAATCCACATTACATTAATATGCAAAGCTCTTTGTTCACTCTCTTGTCCTATCTGTATCCCTCCGCAAACCTCTTTTTGTGTCATATTCACCACTTGTCTCCGCTCCAATTTTTGAGTCATTTGCAACTTGCCTACAATATACTCACTTTCCTCATCTAAGTCATCAAAATAATTTGTAATTTTTTTTGTCCCCAGAACAGATTTATGTGGTACTCAGCAGATTGACATCCTGTAAAACACTTAATCAAACTTTTCTGATTGGGATTTCAAAAATCCTCTCTCCATGTTAATACAGCACCTCCAAAGCCAAGGCTCATTTCTTATTCAGTTATCTTATGCATGGGTGCTATCAAACACCTTCGGAAAATCAAAACATATTACAACCACCGTTTCCTCCATTTTCTCCCGATACTTTTATCAGGCAAGATTTCCATTTTGTAAAGCCATTCTCAGTTTTCTGCTGTAACATCCTTTTCTAAGACTCCACCATTTGTTTCAATAAATGATGTTAAACTAAGTAGCCTCAGTCAATCTTTTGTGTGCTTTAATTTTTTTGAGTGAAGATGTTGGTTGAAGGATCTACTCTCAGCCCTCACTTCCAACTGCTGGGGAAGCACTGTCATTGCATCTACTGTGAAAATCTCAACAAAATGTATCTATGTTCATTTACTGAGAAAGCAATTCCACAAATGTTCTAGCTCATCACCTTCTGCTGGCATTCCCAGATTTCACGAAGCAACTCATTGAAAGTCGACAAGACTAATTAGCAGCAAACCAAGATCAATATTTGAGCAAAAATATCTCCATTCCTGGTCACGTATTTTTGTTAATCTCTTTTTAGGACATTAGCTTCGACAGTGTTCAATCTGTGTGGGTGGAGCTGTGAAATACCAAGGGACAAAAAACATTAGTGGGTGTCATACAGAGACCCCCAGACTGCAGTGGTCATGTTGGAATAGTATTAAAATGGAAATTAGCCAAGCATGTGATATGGAGACATCGGTGATCATGGGTGATTTTAACCTGCATCTAGATTGGACAAATAAAATTAACCACAATGTCTAAGAAGGGGAATTCCTGGAGTACATACGGGATGGTTTTCTTAACCAACATGTGGATGAACTAACTAGAGAGCAAGCCAACTTAGACTGGGTACTGTGTAATGAGAAGGGAATCATTGCCAATCTAGCTGCGTGTGACTCCTTGAGGATGAGTGACCATGACATGATACAACTCTTTTATCAAGAAGGAAAGTGAGCCAGCTGATTTGGAGACTAGGGTGCTGAATCTTAATAAAGGAAACTATGAAGATATATAAGGCATGAGTTGGCGTTGTTAGATTAGTGAAAGTTGCTTAAAGGTGTGACAGTAGATAGGCATTGGCAAATATTCAAGGAAATCATGGAGGAGCTGCAACAACTATTTATTCCTGTCTGGTACAAAAGCAAAATGGGTAACAGGGCCAATCCATGGCTTATAAAGGAAATTAGATAGCATCCATTTGAAGGAAATAGCATAGAGATTGGCCAAGAAAAATAATTGGTCTGATGTTTGAGAGCAGTTTCGAATTCAGCAAAGAAGAAACAATGGATTGATTAAGATGAGGAAAACAGTACAAAAGAAAGTAAGCTTGCAGGGAACATGAAGACTGAGGCTACAAGGTTCTACAGTACGTGAAGAGAAAGAGATTGATGAAGACAAATGTAGGTCCCTACAGATGGAAATTGGGGAAATGTATAAAAAAGGACAATGAAATAACTGAGCAATTGTATACGTACTTTAGTTCTGTCTTCACAAAAAATGACAATTGTACAGGAGGTTGGTGAGCTGCAGTTGGAGCATATGTTCTGCTTGGTCACCTTGCTCGAGGAAGGAAGTTATTAAACTGGAAAGAGTGCAGAAGAAATTTATACGGATGTTGCTCGCACTCAGTGGTCTGAGTTATAAGGAGAGGCTGAACAAGCTAGAACTTCTTTTCTTGGCAGTCTAGGAGACTGAGAGGGGATCTTATAGAACTGTACAAAATTATGAGAGGCATACACTCAGTCTTTTTTGCCAGGGTTGGGGAATCGAGGATTAGATGGCATTAGTTTAAGTTTAGAGGGAAAAAGTACAAAAGGGAACCTGAGGGGCTAATTTGATTAAACAGAGGCTGGCACGCATATGCAATGAGCTGCCAGCGGGAGTGGTTGAGGTGGGTACGTTAACAACATTTAACGGCATTTTGACAAATACATGGATAGGAAAGGGTTAGAAGGATGTGGACCAAATGCAGGGAAATGGGGTTATCATGGGTGGACAATTTGGTCAGTATGGGCCAGTTTGGGCTAAACGACCTCTCTCTGTGCTGTAGGACCCTCTGACTCGAAGATACAAATCAAGTACCAGAAATCCTGGAGAATGCAAGATTTAGTGAGAGGGAAGAACTGAGGGAGGTCAATATGAATAGAGAAATGCTGCTGGGAAATTGAGGGGATTGAACCCGATAAATCCTCAGGGCCTGATAAATCTACATCCCAAAGTTCTAGAAATAGTGGATGCTTTGGTTGTCAGGATTCATTAATTTATGGTACAGTCCTTGCAGATTGGATGGCAGCTATTGCCACTCCAATACTCAGAAAGAGGGGTACAGAAAAACCAGGGAATTATAGACCAGTGAGCTTCAGTTCAGTAGTGGGGAAAATTATCAAATCCTTTATCAAGTACTTTATGGCAGAGCATTGAGAAAGCCGTGGCAAGATCAAAGAGAGTCAGCATGGATTTATGGAGGGGAAATCATGCTTGTCAAATCTATTGGAATTCTGTGAAGATGTAACTATCAGAATCGACAAAGGGGCACTGGTCAATATGGTATATTTGGGCTTTAAGGAAGTGGTTGATAATGTCCCACTTAAGACATCACTGTACAGTATTAATGCGCATGGGATTGGGGTAGGTGTACTGAGATAGATAGAAAAGAGATGGGTAGAGAGGAAACCGAGTCGGGCTTAAGGGTTATTTTAATGGTTTGAATGAAGGAATAAAATGTAATATCTCAAGGTTTGCAGATGATACCAAGTTGGATAGGAGGGTGAACTGTGACGAGGATACAGAGACCCTATGGCATGGTCTGGACAGATTTGGTGAGTGGGCAAATCAATGGCAGATGCAGTTATTTTGGATAAATGTCAGGTTATTCACTTTGGAAACAAGAAAAAGGTGGTGGATTACTACCTGTCTGGCTGTAAATTGGGAGAGGAGAGTGTGCTGCAGGGCCTCCATGTCCTTGTGCACCAGTCGCTGAAGGTACGCATGCAGGTGCAGCAGGCAGTAATGAAGGCAAATGCTATATTGGCCTTCATTGTAAGATGTTTCAAGCACAGGAGCAGGGATGTGTTGTTACAGTTATACAGAGCCTTGTTGAGGCCACACCTCAAACACTGTGTGCAGTTTTGGTTTCATTTTCTGAGGAAAGGTGTTCTTGCTTGGAAATAACATACGTAGATACAGGGAGGATGCTCCTGATGGTGGGGGTGTCTAGAATCAGGGGACACAGACTGAAGATTTGGGGTGGATCATTTAGGAGAGAGATGAGGGAGACATTTCTTCACCCAAAGACTGGTGGGCCTGTGGAATTCATTATCACAGGAATTAGTTGATGCCAAGACATTGAATGTATTGAAGATGCGGCTCAATACAGCATTTAAGACAAATGGGTTCAAAGGGGAGTAAACAGGATGAGGTTGTTGAGTTGGACGATGAGTCATGATAATGATAATGGCAGAGCAGGATCAAAGGTCCGAATCAAAGGTCTGCTCCTATCTTCTATTTTTAAGAGGATATTAAAGAGAAAACCATGGACAGTATTAGTGCTTCCCCATTTAACTCAAAATATCACTCATCCTCCCACCTGAAAAATAATATGGAGACATAACCTCTCAAATTTCAATGACACATCGCCTCCCAAGTGTGATGATTGAAGTGCAGCTTTGCTCATTCTTCACACAATATGTCATTTTGTTCTGTGATTGTGTGTGTGTCTGCAATTGTGTGTGTGTCTGTGTGGTGGTGTGTGCCTGTGTCCGTGTGCGTGTATCTGTGTATGTATGTGTCTGTCTCAGTGTGGGGGTCTGTGCATATCTGTGTCTCTTCTGTCTCTGTATGGGTATATGTCTGTGTGTGTGGTATCTGTGTGTACGCGTGTGTATGTGTGCATGTACATTTCTGTGTCTGTAGCCATGTGAAGCACATCATATTTCCTTGAAGCTATTTTCTTTGCCAGAGGTCACCAGCATGCTCCAGTTGCTGGAAGGTGCTCTGATGTATTTCAGATTGCGTGCCTCCATGCAATGTAACTTCGCTGCTTGATGAAAAGTATGATTCATAAGAGACAGCCTCTATCACCAATTTCTCACTAACAATTAACGAGTGTCATTATGAGTTATTGTCTTTTGTTTTAGCGTCTAAGGTTACCCTTACAGCTCATGTCAAACCAATGGAAATCTTCCCATTCATTTCTCTCAGCCAATAGGGACTCTCACCATGTATAGTCGATGTTCAGGGCTGTCATACCATTCTTCAGCATTCCTGAAGCGGACCCTTTGGTCCATCACTAGCTGCCTGGCTATAGGTATCGCACCATGCGGGAAGTAAATTCACAAGTCACATGTTTCTATTCTGTCAACATGCCCAAGACACACTTGTTGGATGATTTAGGGACTCTCCATTTGAGAGGACACAGAATTCAAGAATTTGTCATGTCACCTCCAAATCTCAGCATTCTAACTGGGATACCCTCACCCACATCTCAATTCAACTCAAGAAACTCTGCATGTCTCCATACAACAGCCCTTTCACTCCTCCCTCTGCATGTTCCAGGACCACAAAACTCCTTGCAAGGGCATCCGTACCTCTCAGATTATTCCAGACCAGACAACCAAGGGAAAAAGAGTAAGAAAGGACTGCAGCTCAGAGTCAAAAAGCGTGGCGCTGAAAAAGCACAGCGAGTCAGGCAGTATATCCAAGGAGAAGATTCAACGTTTGGGGCATAAGCTTTTCATGGAGTGTCCTGCCAGAAACATTAACTTTTCAATCATAAGTTAAGATTATTGTTGGGACAAGGTCTGCTGTTAGAATTGGGCAGTGAAAAGTTAGTTGTCACACTAATAGAACGCCATAACACAACATTCTTGTGGATGGATTATCTCATGCTCTAAATAAAATACAATGAACATCATTGTTATGTGAATCATGAAACAAATTGGAGAACATTAACAGACTGATAACAAAGTCACAAAGCCACCATTTGACACAGGAGAAGAAAGCAAAGAGTACAGATAAGCAAGTTCAAGCAGAATGATCAGAGACCAGATTTGATTGAATGGCTGAGACAAAACAAGGACAGATGACGAACAAATGGATATTTTCAGTTCAGAGAAATTACCTGAACTACAACGGAAAGATGAAACACTGAAGCAATATATTGTAAAGCATACACAGAAGTAGAATCTGAAAGCATTCCCAAATGTTACTAACCTAAAAATGATGTATTGATGAGGACATGGAGACGATCACATATTCAGGCAGATGGGAAAGTGGCAGAAATTCATTACCAGGAGCGCATAGAAAGGAGGTGTGGCATGTAGCACCTGAGCTACCTGTAGGTCATTGTGGGAGTGATAAAACTCACCAAAATACAAGAACATTTTTACTGGCCTAGACAGCATTAAGATGGAGTTTAAAGTTAATAGAAATGTCATACATGTCATGCACCTGGAAAACCTCAGGAAGGAATAAAACCAGCACCTTAATACCCATCCCTGCATTTGAGGAACCCTTTACAATTCTTTGAAGAGATGACAAGTAGGTTAGACCAGGGAAACCCAGTGGATGTCGTCTACCTAGACTTCCAAAAGGCCTTTGATGAAGTGCCACACGGGAGGCTGCTGAGCATGGTGAGGGCCCATGATGTTCGAGGTGAGCTACTGGTATGGATTGAGGATTGGCTGTCTGACAGAAGGCAGAGAGATAGGATAAAAGTTTCTTTTTCGGAATGGCAGCCAGTGACAAGCGGTGCCCCGCAGGGTTCAGTATTGGGGCCGCAGCTGTTCACGTTATATATTAATGATACGGATAAAGGGACCGGGAGCATTCTAGCGAAGTTTGCTGATGATACAAAGTTAGGTGGACAGGCAGGTCGTACTGAGGAAGTGGGGAGGCTGTAGAAGGATCTAGACAGTTTGGAAGAGTGGTCCAGGAAATGCCTGATGGAATTCAATGTGAGCAAATGTGAGGTCTTGCATTTTGGAAAAAAGGAATACAAGCATGGACTACTTTTTAAACGGTGAGAAAATTCATAAAGCCAAAGTACAAAGGGATCTGGGAGTGCTAGTTGAGTATTCTCTAAAGGTAAACATGCAGGTTGAGTCCGTGATTAACCCTTAGACTTCGAGGCGGTAAATTCAGAACAGAAATGCGGAGACATTTCTTCAGCCAGAGAGTGGTGGGCCTATGGAATTCATTGCCGCACAGTGCAGTGGAGGACGGGATGCTAAATGTCTTCAAGGCAGAGATTGACAAATTCTTGATGTCACAAGGAATTAAGGGCTACGAGGAGAATGCGGGTAAGTGGAGTTGAAATGCCCATCAGCCAAGATTGAATTCGGAGTGGACTCGATGGGCAGAATGGCCTTATTTCCGCACCTATGTCTTATGGTCTTATGGTCTTACAAGGGTCTTCACTGATTCAGTAGGTCCCCTACATAAAACAAAAAGTGGGAATTAGTATTTGTTTACAATAATAGATGAGCCCATTAGATTTGCAGAGACTATTCAATTTGTGCAATACCACTGCTAGAAGATTGTAGAAGAGTTACTCCAGTGTTTAACTCAATAAAGACTACCCACAGAGATACAACCAGATCAAGGATCAATTTTTACATCAAATTTATGGCGGGGAATGTTAGAAAGGTGGCATCAAACATCAAAGAACATGAGCAAATTTAGAGAAGACCATATTGAGGGCTTATATTCAAGATAATCCAACCAACTGAATAAAGGAATTCCATTTGCACATCTTGCCAATATGGATGTCCCAGCCTCCACTGCACTCTGCCCCGGGTACAACAGAGTGTTACAAGGGGACATAAATTTAAGGTGAAGGGTGGAAGGTATAGGGGAGACTTCACAGGTGGGTTCCTTACCCAGAGAGTGGTGGGGCCATGGAATGCGCTGCCTGTGGGAGTGGTAGAGTTAGAATCTTTGGTGACCTTTCAGCGGCAATTGGATAGGTACATGGATGGGTGCTTAAGCCAGGACAAATGTTCGGCACAACATCGTAGGCCGAAGGGCCTGTTCTGTGCTGTATTGTTCTATGTTCTATGTTCTATGTTCTATGTTCGAAATGAATCTGCCTCATTCAGTCCATTTGAATGAGTGTTGGGGCGTGCGCTGAGAGGACCACTGAAATTAAATAAGGAGAAATTAGTGAGTTAGAGTTCAGCTACCACATATTTGAACTGTGTATCAAATTTTAGGGAATGATTAAATTGAGCGGGAGTTAGCTAGATGGCATTTAAAAGTAGCATAGCACGTGATGAAGCAGGAAGCAGACAAGAGATTGAAAATTTGCAATTTTTAGAACATGGATAAAATGTTAGTGTTACTTCCAGTTGAACCTATAAAAGCAAGATTTAGTGAAACTTATCAAAGTGAAATAAAATTGAGTGAGGTGAATTATTTGATAAGGACTGCAGATAGAAAGCAATCTCAGTGTGTCATGTGAATATGCTCAAATTATAATTTGATACTGTCACAAAGCTGTTACTTTAACAAGGTTAGGTTGTCATTCAGTCTTTTTTCTTCTGGAGGTCATAAAAACACAGGTTCGGAAATGTCTGAGTTAGGCAGGGTTTCAGGGCCAATTTGACAATAGCTAATAGATACTGCCTCAGGCAGAATGCTTTCAAGGTTAGAAAGCAAACACATGTATATTGAAAGGGGAGCGGCCAGTTCTCCCAGCTCAGCTTATCTCTGGTTTAGTTTCTTTTAGCAGTCGTGTGAAGAAAGACTGCTGGCCCCAAAGAAGCAGGTCCAGGCTGGTAACCTCTCTCAGGTGTCTGTCCTGTGATAACTTGTGTTTGATATGACCTTGTGTGCCAAGGGGTGCTTGTGGGGATGTTGCAAGTATCTTGGAACAGATACACTGTTAGGTTTTATGATAGGATAAGTTATTCGGTGTTCTGTTTCTGTTCTTTGTGTTTCATTCAGTAATCTTCTAAATAAATCCTGTTTGGATTACAATGAGGTGGCTTAACCAGCTGATTCTCTCCTTGAATATCCACTGTACACCTTCTCAAAACAACTAGCAAAGTTAAGGTCTGCGCTAACTATTTGAAATGTTTTAAGGGGTTTGGTCTGGTCCATAACAATAGAGAAGGAAAGTAAAAAGATAATGTGTTACTGGATACAACACGCGTGACGAAGTGAGTTCACAGGTTTCTGAATTGGACTTTCCTCAAATTAAAATGGACAATGAGGATGTTCTAAACATTTGGTATAATTTATTGAGGTACCATCCACCAGATATCAAAGTGACCTGAAAGAGTTATGACTATTGCATAGTGAGATATGTGGGAATAAGCTGGGAAATACTAATTTAATTATGCATGATATAGATATAGGAAATGCTGTTCCAATTAAGCAATATCCTTATAGATTTACACCAAAGAAAGTTGGTATAGGTTCAAAGACAACTTGAACGCATGTTCCAAAACAACAGCATCAAAGGGAGTTGCAGCAATTGGAGCTCAGTCATAGTAATGGTGCCACAACCAGATGATTGCGTGCAGCCGATTGCAAAGTTAATGCACTTACAGCGTCTGATTCATATCCAATTCGACATTGAGAAAACTGTATTGAAAAGGTAGAACAAGCAACTTATATTTGTAATTTGGACTTGCTCAGAGGATACTGGCAGGTACCTTTATCCAACGGAGAGATGACAATTTTGACTTTTGTAACAATGAATGGACATTACCAACTTAAAGTCATACAGTCATAGAGATGTACAGCATGGAAACTGACCCTTCCGTCCATGCCGACCAGATATCCCAACCCAAACTTGTCCCAGCTGCCAGCGCCCGGCTCATACCCCTCTGAACCCTTCCTATTCATATATCAATCCAGACGCCTTTTAAATGTTGCAATTGTACCAGCCTCCACCACTTCCTCTGGCAGCTCATTCCATACACGTACCACCCTCTGTGTGAAAACGTTGCCCCTTAGGTCTCTTTAATATCTTTCCTCTCTCACCCTATACCTATGCCCTCTAGTTCTGGACTCCCTAACCCCAGGGAAAATACTTTGTCTATTTATCCTATCAATGCCCCTCATAATTTTATAAACCTCAATAAGGTCACCCCTCAGTCTCCGACGCTCCAGGGAAAACAGCCCCAGCCTATTCAGCCTCTCTTCATAGCTCAAATCCTCCAACCCTGACAACATCCTTGTAAATATTTTCTGAACATTTTCAATAGGAAGGAGACCAGAATTGCACACAATATTCCAACAGTGGCCTAACCGTTGTTCTGTACAGATGCAACATGACCTCCCAACTCTGTACTCAATACTCTGACCAATAAAGGAAAGCATACCAAACACCACGTCACTATCCTACCTACCTGCAACTCCATTTTCAAGGAGCTATGATCCTTCACTCCAAGGTTTCTTTGTTCAGTAACACTCCCTCGGACCTTATAATTTAGTGTACAAGTCCTGCTAAGATTTGCTTTCCCAAAATGCACCACCTCACATTTATCTGAATTAAACTCCATCTGCCACTACTCAGCCCATTGGCCCATCTGGTCCAGATCCTGTTGTAATCTGAGGTAACCCTCTTCGCTGTCCACGACACCTCAAATTTTGGTGTCATCTGCAAACTTAATAACTGTGCCTCTTATGCTCGCATTCAATTCATTTAAGTCATGCAATTTGATTTGGAAAATGCGCCAGCCACATTTGAAAGGCTAACTAATAAAGTAATTTCTGGGTTATCCAATTGTACGGTGTACATCGACAAACTTGTGATCTTTTAGTCAGACACGGAAGGAACATTTGCAGCATTTATTTGAAGTATTCAATTGACTTTGGGAGGCAGGCTAGTGATAAACCTGGCTAAGTGTGAATTCGAGAGAAAATGGGGGCTGCAGATACTGGAGATCAGAGCTGAAAATGTGTTGCTGGAAAAGCGCAGCAGGTCAGGCAGCATCCAAGGAACAGGAGAATCGACATTTCGGGCATATGCCTTTCTTCAGGAAGGGCTTATTTGTGAATTCGCCAAAGTCCGAGTCATGTCCCTCGGTCATGTTGTCAGGCATGGGCAGATGGCCCCGACCATGCCATTGACAACGACAGCAGGACTATGACTTCTGGGAGTGAAAAGGTTTACCAGAAGTTTGTACCAAATTGTAATAGCGTGGTTGCTCCACTGATTGACTAATTGAAGAAGTGCAGGAAATTTCAGTGGACAGTAGAATGTCAGAAGGCATGTGCCAACCTGAAAGCTGTGTTAACCATTGACCCAGTGTTAGCTACGCTGAATTGCACAAAGCTACTCAAGATGGCTACTGGTGTGAGTGATATGAGTGTTGGTGCTGTATTCTTACAAGATGACAATGAGAAGATAGAAAGTCCCATTGGGTATTTCTTCAGGAAATTGAATATTCATCAGAAATATTCCATGATTGAGAAGGAGACCTTGAGCTTGGTGTTCCAACATTTCAACATTTTTATTGTCAGTAATGGGTCTTGGTCAATTGTCTGTACTGATCATAACCCATTAAAGCTTTTGGAGAAAAAAAAGGGCTGCACTTCCAGATGGTTTACATGGAGCTTATCACTGCAGCCATTCAATTTGAAAATGATACACGTGGCAGGATGAGAAAATGTATATGCTGATGTCTTGTCACAGCTTGGATAATGTAAGATGGAGGATTTGGTGGCAGGAGTAAATGGACAGTAACAGAATGCTGTAGTGAATACTTGCATGGTTACAGTTGATGCAACGTGTGTATATTGTCACGTAATAATAGATTAAGACTAAGGTTTTTAAAATGAAATCATCTTTGTCTCTTATTAATATTGCAGTACAATTACAATACTGGTACCAAACCAACAATGTGGAAAATTGCCCAGGATGTCCTGTACATAAAAAAATGACAAATTCCAGCCAATTAACGCCCCATCAGTCTATTTCTCAATCATCAGTAAAGTGATGGAAAGTGTCATGAACAGTGATATAAAGCTGCCCTTGCTCAGCAATAAGCTGCTCAACATCCTGCGGGGTTATCATTGACCAGAAACTCAACTGCACTTGCCAGAAACACAGTAGCTACAACAGCAGGACAGAAGCTAGGAATACTGCAGCAAGGAATACTGCAGCCTGTCCACTATCTACAATGTACAAGTTGGAAGTGTGATGGAATTCTCCCAATTGCCTGGATGGGTGCAGCCCCATCAAGACTCAAGACGTTTGGCACCATCCAAGAAAAGCAGCCCACTTGATTGGCACC
Source organism: Chiloscyllium plagiosum (assembly GCF_004010195.1). Lineage (NCBI taxonomy): Eukaryota > Metazoa > Chordata > Chondrichthyes > Orectolobiformes > Hemiscylliidae > Chiloscyllium > Chiloscyllium plagiosum. The sequence continues at coordinate 10,303 of NW_025214530.1, read as the reverse complement.
ACATCCACAAGTGTCCACTCCCTCCACCACACATGCTCAGTACACACTGCTGCTGCTACTATCTACAAGATTCACTGCAGAAATTCACCGAGGATCCTCAAACATTTCCTTCCAAACCCACAACCACTTCTATCTAGAAGAACAAGGGCAGCAGATGTGTGGGAACTCCACTATTTTCAGTTCCCCTCCAAGTCTTGCATCATCCTGACTTGAAAATATAACACTGTCACTGGGTCAAAGTCCTGGAATTCCCTCCCTAATTACATTGGGGGTTAACCCACAGCAGTTCAAGAAGTCAGCTCACCCCCACCTTCTCAACGGCAACTAAGGACAAGCATAAAATGCTGGCAAGCCAGCGACACCCACACCCCATAAAATAAATAAAAGATTGTGCGTGTGTGAGTGTGTGTGCGTGTGCGTGGGTGTGTGTGTGAGAGAGAGAGAAAGACCATACCTCTGTGTGTGTGTCTGTGTGTGTGTGTGTTGTATGTGCGCGCGCGTGTAAGAGAGAGAGAGAGAAAGACCATACCT
>NW_025214530.1:0-9696 GCF_004010195.1 Chiloscyllium plagiosum | reverse complement strand
TGAGTGAGTGTGTGCGTGAGAGTGAAATACTGTGTGTGTGTGTTTGTGTGTGTGTGAGTGAGAGAGAGACTGTGTGTGTGAGAGAGAGAAAGACTCCGTGTGTGCGCGCGCGCGTGTGTGTGTGTGTGTCAGGGGGGCGGGGGAGTGGGGGATGTGGTGGTGTGAGGATGCTGTCACTTTAAAAAGGTTACTTTGGCCTGTGATTTTTTGAAAGGTATTGTAAAGGCAGAGGTGCCAAAGAGTCTAGAGTGCCTGTAGTTTTTTCTTAAAAACAGTTTAACAATGGAAAAGGAGTGTACCGTTCTCCAGTTCAGGTTCTTCTTGTTTTGGGTTAGCTGCAGCGATTCCAAGACGTTTTGAGTATCAGAAGGTTGCAAGTTTCAGTAAATGGTTCGTAACTGAGCACTTGGACATTTCTCTGGATGTTGTTCCCTCCTGCCTGTAAGAATACGAGTTTGAATTTACCTTTTTGCCAAGGGGTGTGTTTATGAGATGTTACAGCATTGGAACAGGAAATTAGTAAGTTACTGTATCAAGTAGTAGGTTATGTTTTCCAATCGTTTAGTTATTCTTAATGCCACTTTATTTTGTTTGTGTTTCAACCGTAGTGCTTAAGTGAATTCTGTGTGGCTTAATGCAGAGTGGTTTAACCAGTTGCATCACATCTGGAACATCAATGTCACATTTGCTTTTAAACAAAGAAAACTTTATTTACCTATCCATGCCTCAATGATTTTACAAACCTCTACAAGGTCACCCCTCAGCCACCGATGCTCCAGGGAAAACAGTTGCAGCTTCTTCAGCCTTTCCTTGTCTCTCAAACCCTCCAACCCTGGCAACATCCTTGTATATATTTTCTGAACCCTTTCAAGTTTCACAGCACCCTTCCTTTACGAGGAAATTGCATGCAATATTCTAACAGTGGCCTAACCATTGCCCTGTATAGCCGCAACATGACCTCCCAAGTCCTATACTCAATGCTCTGACCAACTAAGGGAAGCATACTCAATGCCTTCTTCACTCTGCTGTTTTCTTGGGACTGCACTTCCACGGAACTGTGAACTCCAAGGTTTCTTTGATCAACAACACTCCCCAGGACATTACCATGAAGTGTGTAAGCCCAGCCCTGATTTGCCTTTCCAAAATGCAGCACCTTGCATTTATCTAAATGAAACTAATCTACCAACCTTTGGCCCATTGGCCCATCTGATCAAGATCCCGTTATACTTTGAGGTAACCTTCTTCACTGCCCATTACACCGACAATGTTGGTTCATCTGCAAACTTACACCATATACCTTCTATGTTCACATCCAAATCTTAAATGTACATGATGAAAAGCAGTGGATCCAGCACTGATCCTTGTGGCACATCACAGGTCACAGGCCTCCAGTCTGAAAATCAAACATCCACCACCATCCTGTCTTCTACCTACAAGCCAGTTCTGTATCCAAGTGGCTAGTTATCCCTGTATTCTATGATATCTAACCTTGCTAGCCAGTCTCCCATGGGGAACCTTGTCGAACGCCTTACTGAGGTTCATATAAATCAAGCCTACTGCTCTGCCTTCATCAAATCTCTTTGCTCCTTATTCAAAAAACTCAATCAAGTTTGAGAGACATGATTCCCCATGCACAAAGCCATTTTGACTATCCCTAATCAGTCCTTACCTTTCCAAATACATGTAAATCCTGTCCCCCCGGATTCCCTTCAGCTACAACGCACCCCTCCCTCCCCCAGTGATATCAGGCTCACTGGGCTATAGCTCCCTGGCTTTCCATACCACCTTTCCTCAATAGTGGCACCATGTTAGCCAACCTGCTGCCTTCCAGCACCTCATCGTTACTATTGATGATAAAAATATCTCAGCAATGAGTCCAGCAATCACTTCTAGTTTCCCACACAGTTCAAGCGTACACCTGATCAGGTCTTGGGGATTTACCCACATTTATGTGTTTTAAGACATCCAGCACCTTCTCCTCTCTAATATGGACATTTTTCAAGATGACACTATTTATTTCCCCACATTCTATTTCTTCAATGCCCTTCTCCACCTGTGTTGAGATCAGCATAATGAAGAAGCACAGGGTGGGTTGAAAATGACAATGATAGCCTTTCGTAGGTTGGTGTTTATTAGAGTTTGTATCGACAGTATGAATGTTTGAGCACTTATTCAATGGCATGCAGGTAGCTGCCAGAGGAAGTGGTGGGGCTGGTACAATTGCAACATTTAAAAGGCATCAGGATGAGTATGCGAATAGGAAGGGTTTAGAGATATATCTGCCAAGTGCTAGCAAATGGAATGAAATGAGATGAGAATATCTGGTTGGTATGGATAAGTTGCACAGGAGGGTCTGTTTCCATGCTGTGCATCTCTGTGACTCTGTGGCTCTGAATAGTCTATTGCAGAGAGTTTCAAACAGGGCTTGGTTTGTGTGTCTCTCTCATGCTTCCTCAGAATCTGCAAACCCCATGTCTCCAAATTCACACAAGACTCTAAGAAATAGATAAAAGAGGGTCAGTACCGAGGGAGTGCTGCACTGTCAGAGGGTCACCACTGAAGGAGTGCTGCATTGTCAGAGAGTCAGTACTGAGGGAGTGCTGCACTGTCAGAGGGTCAGTACTGAGGGTTCTTTGTACTGTCAGACGGTCAGTACTGAGGGAGTGCTGCACTGTCAGAGGGTCAGTACTGAGGGATCACTGCGCTGTCAGACGGTCAGTACGAAGGGACTGCTACATTGCCAGAGGGTCAGTACTGAGGGGTCACCGCACTGTCGGACAGTCAGAAGTGAGGGACTGCTGCAATACCAGAGGGCCATCTCTGAGAAGTACTACACTGTCAAAGGGTCAGTACTGAGGGAGCAACACATTCCCAAAGGTTCAGTACAGAGGGAATGCCACACTGGCAGAGGCTCTGTACTCAGAGAGCACTGCACCATCAGAGGGTCAGTACTGAGTAAGCAATACACCATCAGAGTGTCAGCACTTGAAGGAGTGCGCACTATCAAAAGGTCAGAACTGAGGGAGCGCTGCACAGTGAGATGGTCAGTTCTGAATGATTGCTATTTCAGATGGTCAGTACAGAGAGAGTGCTGCACTGTCAGAGGGTCAGTACTGATGGAATACTGCACTGTCAGAGAGTCAGTCCCGAGAGAGTGCTGCACTGTCAGAGAGTCAGTACTGAGGGAGTGCTGCACTGTCAGAGGGTCAGTAACGAGAAAATGCTGCACTATCAGAGAGTCAGTAACGAGAGAGTGTTGCACAGTCAGAGGGTCAGTAGGGAGGGAGTGCGGCACTGTCAGAGAGTGAGTACCGAGAGAGTGCTGCACAGTCAGAGGGTCAGTACTGAGGGAGTGCTGCACTGACAGAGGGTCAGTACTGAGGGAGTGCGGCACTGTCAGAGGGTCAGTAGAGAGGGAGTGCGGCACTGTCAGAGAGTGAGTACCGAGAGAGTGCTGCACAGTCAGAGGGTCAGTACTGAGGGTGTACTGCACTGTCAGAGGGTCAGTACTGAGGGAGTGCTGCACTGTCAGCGGGTCAGTACTGAGGGAGTGCTGCACTGTCAGAGAGTCAGTCCCGAGAGAGTGCTGCACTGTCAGAGAGTCAGTACTGAGGGAGTGCTACACTGTCAGAGGGTCAGTACTGAGGGAGTGCTACACTGTCAGCGGGTCAGTCCTGAGGGAGTGCTGCACTGTCAGAGGGTCAGTACTGAGGGAGTGCTGCACTCTCAGAGGGTCAGTACGGAGAGAGTGCTGCACTGTCAAAGGGTCAATACTGAGGGAGTGCTGCACTGTCAGCGGGTCAGTACTGAGGGAGTGCTGCACTGTCAGAGGGTCAGTACTGAGGGAGTGCTGCACTGTCAGCGGGTCAGTACTGCGGAAGGGTTGCACTGTCAGCGGGTCAGGACTGAGGGAGTGCTAGTCTGTCAGAGGGTTAGTACTGAGGGATTGCTGCATTGTCAGAGAGTCCGTACGGAGAGCGTGCTGCACTGTCAGAGAGTCAGTACTGAGAGAGCACCACACTGTCAGAGGTTCAGTCCAGAGGGCAAGCCACACTATCAGTGGATCTGCACTGAAAGAGCACTTCACCATCAAAGTGTCAGTACTGAGGGAGTGCCTCATTCAGAGAGGGTCAGTACTGAGGGAGTGCTGCTCCGTCACAGGGTCAGTTACTGAAGGAGTGTTGCACTGTCAGAGGGTCAGTACTGAGGGAGTGCTGCTCGGTCAGAGGGTCAGTACTGAGGGAGTGCTGCACTGCCAGAGGGTCAGTACTGAGGGAGTGCGGCACTGTCAGAGAGTGAGTACCGAGAGAGTGCTGCACAGTCACAGGGTCAGTACTGAGGGAATGCTGCACTGTCAGAGGGTCAGTACTGAGGGAGTGCGGCACTGTCAGAGGGTCAGTACTGAGGGAATGCGGCACTGTCAGAGAGTGAGTACCGAGAGAGTGCTGCACAGTCAGAGGGTCAGTACTGAGGGAGTACTGCAATGTCAGAGGGTCAGTACTGAGGGAGTGCTGCACTGTCAGCGGGTCAGTACTGAGGGAGTGCTGCACTGTCAGAGAGTCAGTCCCGAGAGAGTGCTGCACTGTCAGAGGGTCAGTACTGAGGGAGTGCTACACTGTCAGCGGGTCAGTCCTGAGGGAGTGCTGCACTGTCAGAGGGTCAGTACTGAGGGAGTGCTGCACTCTCAGAGGGTCAGTACGGAGAGAATGCTGCACTGTCAAAGGTCAGTACTCAGGGAGTGCTGCACTGTCAGAGAGTCAGTCCCGAGAGAGTGCTGCACTGTCAGAGGGTCAGTACTGAGGGAGTGCTACACTGTCAGCGGGTCAGTCCTGAGGGAGTGCTGCACTGTCAGAGGGTCAGTACTGAGGGAGTGCTGCACTCTCAGAGGGTCAGTACGGAGAGAATGCTGCACTGTCAAAGGGTCAGTACTGAGGGAGTGCTGCACTGTCAGCGGATCAGGACTGCGGGAGGGTTGCACTTTCAGCGGGTCAGGACTGAGGGAGTGCTAGTCTGTCAGAGGGTTAGTACTGAGGGATTGCTGCACTGTCAGAGAGTCCGTACGTAGAGCGTGCTGAGGGAGTGCTGCTCCGTCACAGGGTCAGTTACTGAAGGAGTGTTGCACTGTCAGAGGGTCAGTACTGAGGGAGTGCTGCTCGGTCAGAGGGTCAGTACTGAGGGAGTGCTGCACTGTCAGAGATTCAGTACCGAGGGAGTGCTGTACTGTCAGAGTTTCAGTACCGAGAGAGTGCTGCACAGTCAGAGGGTCAGTACTGAGGAAGTGCTGTACTGTCAGAGATTCAGTGCTGAGGGAGCACCACACTGTCAGATGTTCAGTCCAGAGGGCAAGCCACACTATCAGTGGACCTGCACTGAGAAAGCACTGCACCATTTGAGGGTCAGTACTGAGGGGGTGCCTCATTGCCAGAGGATCAGTACTGAGGGACTGCTGCACTGTCAGAAGGTCAGTACAGAGAGATTGCTACACTGTTAGATGGTCAGTACAGAGAAAGGCTGTACTGTCAGAGGGTCAGTACTGAAGCACTTCTGGACTGTCAATGGTGCAGGACCGAGGCAGAGAATCAGTACTAAGGGAGTGCTACACTGTCAATGGGTCAGTATTGAGGGAGTGCTACACTGTCAATGAGACAGTGCTGAGGGAGTGCTGTACTGTCAGAGGTTTTTCCTGAGATTGGGCCACACAGTCAGTTCTGAGTATCAGTACTGCGGGTGCGCTGCACTGTTGGAAGGTCAGTACTGAGGGATTGCCACACTGTCGGAGGGTTAGTAAAGGGTCAATTCCACACTGTCAGAGGGTCAATACTAAGGGTTTGCAACACTATCAGAGGATCAGTATGGAGGTACTGCAGCATTGTCAGTGGATCAGTTTGGAGGGAGTGCAGCATTGTCAGAGAATTAGTATGGAGGGAGTGCATCAGTATCAGAGGATGAGTATGGAGGGAGTCCTGCATTGTCAGAGGGTCAGTATGGAGGGAATTCAGCATTGTCAGAGGGTCAGTACTGAGGGAGTTCTGTGCAGTGACAGGGTCAGTAATGATGACGTGCTCATTCTCTGAGGGTCAGTACTAATGGATCGCCATGATGTCAGAGTGCTGCACTGTGAGAGGGTTACTGCTGAGGGAGCGCTGCACTGTGAAAGGGTTAGAACTGAGGGAGCATCGCGCAGTGAGGGGGTCAGTACTGAGGGAGCGGCACGCTGTGAGGGGGTCAGTACTGAGGGAGCACCGCGCTGTGAGGGGCTCAGTACTGAGGTAGAGCCACGCTATATGTCGGACAGTTAGTACTGAGGGACTGCTGCATTGCCAGAGGGTCAGTACAGAGAGAGTGATGTACTGTCAAAGGGTCAGTACTGAGGGTGCGCTACACGGTCAGTGTGTCAGTTCTGAGGGAGTGTTGTTTCAGAGGGTCAATACTGAGGGAGTGCTGCAGTGGCAAAGGGTCAATACTCAGGAAGTGCTACACCGCCAAAGGGTCAGTACTGAGTCATTGCTGGACTATCAGAAGTGCAGGAATGAGGCACTGGCGCACTGTCAGTGTGTCAGTACTGAGGGAATGCTGCGCTATCGGACGGACATTACCAAGGGAGTGCTGCCTGTTAGATCATCTGTATTGTGGGACTGCCACAGTTTCGGAGGGTCAGTACTTGAGGGAGTGCCACATTGTATGAGTGTCAGTGCTGAGGGAATGCTGCACTGTAGAAATGACAGTACAAAGAGAGTGCTGCAGAGTCAGAGGGACTGTACTGAAGGAATGCTGTTGTGTCAGAGCGTCATTTCTGAGGGAGTGCTGCAGTATCAAAGGACAGTGCTGAGGGAGAGCTGCACTGTCAGAGGGTCAGTACTGAGGGATCGCAGCGCCGTCAGGGGCGCAGGGCCAAGGGCTGTCGCACTGTCAGAGGGTCAGTACTGAGGGAGTGCTGCACTGTCTGAGGATCAGTACTGAGGAAGTGTCACACTGTGGGAGGGTCAGTACTGAGGGAGTGTTGCACTGTCAGAGGGTCAGTATCGAGAGAGTGCTGCACTGTCAGAGGGTCAGTACTAAGGGAGTTCTGCACTGTCAGAGGGTCAGTACTGAGGGAGTGCTGCACTGTCAGAGTGGCAGTACAGAGGGAGTGCTGCAGTGTCATAGGAACAGTACTGCAGGAGAGTTGCACTGTCACAGGGCCAGTACCAAGGGAGAGCAGCACTGTCAGAGGGTCAGTACTGATGGAGTGTTGTACTGTCAGAGGGTCAGTGCTGAGGGAGTGCTGCACTGTAAAGAGTCAGTACTGATGGAGTGTCACACTGTCAGAGGATCAGTACAGAGGGAGTGTCGCACTGTCAGAGGGTCAGTACTGAGGGAGTGCTGCACTGTCAGAGGGTCAGTACCGAGGGAGTGTCGCACTGTCAGAGGGTCAGTACTGAGAGAGTGTGACACTGTCAGAGGGTTAGTACCGAGGGAGTACTGCGCTGTTAGAGGGCCAGTAGCGAGGGAGTGCTGCACAATCAGAGGGTCAGTACTGAGGGAGTGCTGCACTATCAGAGTGTCAGTACCGAGGGAGTGCTGCAGTGTCATAGGAACAGTACTGAGGAAGAGTTGCAATGTCAGAGGGCCAGTACCAAGAGAGAGCAGCACTGTCAGAGGGTCAGTAATGAGGGAGCTCTGCACTGTCAGAGGGTCAGTACCGAGGGAGTGCCGCACTGTCGGAGGGTCAGTACTGAGGGAGTGTCGCACTGTCAGAGTGTCAGATCTGAGGGAGTGTTGCACTGTCAGAGGGTCAGTACTGAGAGAGTGTTGCACTGTCAGAGGGTCAGTACTGAGGGAGTGTCACACTGTCAGAGGGTCAGTACTATGGGAGTGTTGCACTGTCAGAGGGTCAGTATGGAGGGTTTACTGCACTGTTAGAGGGGCTCAGTACTGAGGGAGTGCTGCACTGTCAGAGGGTCAGTACTGAGGGAGTGCTGCACTGTCAGAGTGCCAGTACCAATGGAGAGCAGTACTGTAAAAGGGTCAGTACTAAGGGTGTGCTACACGGTCAGTGTGTCCGTTCTGAGGGTGCGTTTTTTCAGAGGGTCAATACTGAGGAAGTGCTACACTGCCAAAGGGTCAGTACTGATGCATTGCTGGACTATCAGAAGTGCAGGAATGAGGCTCTGGCGCACTGTCAGTGTGTCAGTACTGAGGGAATGCTGCGCTATCGGAGGGACATTACCAAGGGAGTGCTGCCTGTTAGATCATCTGTATTGTGGGATTGCCACATTGTCGGAGGGTCAGTCGTTGAGGGAGTGTCACACTGTCAGAGGGTCAGTACTGAAGGAGTGCTGCACTGTAGAAATGTCAGTACTGAAAGAGAGTGCAGCAGTATCAAAGGACAGTGCTGAGGGAGAGCTGCACTATCAGAGTGTCAGTACCGAGGGAGTGCTGCAGTGTCATAGGAACAGTACTGAGGGAGAGTTGCAATATCAGAGGGCCAGTGCCAAGAGAGAGCAGCACTGTCAGAGGGTCAGTACTGAGGGAGCTCTGCACTGTCAGAGGGACAGTACCGAGGGAGTGCCGCACTGTCGGAGGGTCAGTACTGCGGGAGTGCTGCAGTATCAGAGGGTCAGTACTGAGGGAGTACTGCACTGTAAGAGGTCAGTACTGAGCGAGAGCTGCACTGTCGGAGGGTCAGTACTGAGGGAGTGCAGTGCAGTGAGAGGGTCAATAGTTAGGATGTGCTCATTCTCTGAGCGTCAGTACTAAGGGATCAGCATTCTGTCAGAGTGCCGCACTGTGAGAGGGTTACTGCTGAGGCAGCGCTGCACTGTGAAAGGGTGAGAACTGAGGGAGCACCGCGCTGTGAGGGGGTCAGTACTGAGGGAGCGCCACGCTGTGAGGGGGTCAGTACTGAGGGAGCACCGCGCTGTGAGGGGCTCAGTACTGAGGTAGCGCCACGCTATATGTCGGACAGTTAGTACTGAGGGACTGCTGCATTGCCAGAGGGTCAGTACTGAGAGAGTGATGTACTGTCAAAGGGTCAGTACTGAGGGTGCGCTACATGGTCAGTGTGTCAGTTCTGAGGGAGTGTTGTTTCAGAGGGTCAATACTGAGGGAGTGCTGCAGTGGCAAAGGGTCAATACTCAGGAAGTGCTACACCGCCAAAGGGTCAGTACTGAGTCATTGCTGGACTATCAGAAGTGCAGGAATGAGGCACTGGCGCACTGTCAGTGTGTCAGTACTGAGGGAATGCTGCGCTATCGGACGGACATTACCAAGGGAGTGCTGCCTACTGGATCATCTGTATTGTGGACTGCCACATTGTCGGCGGGTCAGTACTGAGGGAGTGCCACATTGTATGAGTTTCAGTGCTGAGGAAATGCTGCACTGTAGAAATGTCAGTACTGAAAGAGAGTGCAGCAGAGTCAGAGGGACTGTACTGAAGGAATGCTGTTGTGTCAGAGCGTCAGGAGGAAGGGATTGCCGCAATGTCAGAGGGTCAGTAGTGAGGTAGTGCTGCACTCCCTGATTGTCAGTTCTGAGGGACTGCTGCACTGTCAGAGGGTCAGTGCTGAGGGAGTGCAACACTGTCAGAAGGTCAGTAAGGAGGTAGTGCTGCACTGTGAGCGGATAAGTACTGAGGTAGTGTCATACTGTCAGAGGGTCAGTACTGAGGGAATGCTGCACTGTCAGGTGGTCAGTACTGAGGGAGTGCTGCACTGT
>NW_025214529.1:34045-45479 GCF_004010195.1 Chiloscyllium plagiosum | reverse complement strand
AACGTTCCGGCGATTGTCAGTTATAGAACGTCGTTGAACAGAACGTTCCAGGAAATAACGGTTATAGAATGTCAGGGACAGAACGTTCCGGGGAATGTCAGTTATAGAATGTTGGGGACAGAACGTTACGAGGAATGTCAGTTATAGAATCTCAGGAACAGAACGTTCCGGGGAATGTCAGTGATAGATTGTCGGGGAGAGAACGTTCCGGGGAATGGCAGTTATAGAATGTAATGGACAGAATATTTCGGGGAATGTCAGTTAAAGAATGTCGGGGACAGAACGTTCCGTGAAATGTCAGTTATAGAATCTCAGGAACAGACCGATCCGGGGAATATCAGTTATAGAATGTTGGGGTCAGAATGTTTCAGGGGATGGCGGTTATAGAATGTTGGGGACAGAACGTTCCGGGGAATGTCAGTTATGGAATCTCAGGGACAGATCGATCCGGGGAATGTCAGTTATAGAATGTCGGGAACAGGACGTTCTGGGAAATGGCCGTTATAGAATGACAGGGACAGAACGTTACGTGGAATGTCAGTTATAGAATCTCAAGGACAGAACGTTTCGGGGAATATCAGTGATAGAATGTCGGAGAGAACATTCCGGGGAATGGCAGTTATAGAATGTCAGGGACAGAACTTTACGTGGAATGTCAGTTATAGAATCTCAGGGACAGAATGGTCCGGGGAATGTCAGTTACAGAATGTCGGGAACAGGACGTTCCGGGGAATGGCAGTTATAGAATGCCAGGGACAGAACGTTACGTGGGATGTCAGTTATAGAATCTCAGGGACAGAACGTTCTGGGGAATGTCAGTGATAGAATGTCGGGGAGAGAACATTCCGGGGAATGGCAGTTATAGAATGACCGGGACAGAACGTTACGTGGAATGTCAGTTGTAGAATCTCAGGGACAGAACGTTCCGGGGAATGTCAGTGATAGAATGTCGGGGAGAGAACTTTCCGGGGAATGGCAGTTATACAATGTAAGGGACAGGACATTCCGGGAAATATCAGTTATAGAATGTCGGGGACAGAACGTTACGTGGAATGTCAGTTATAGAATCTCAGGGACAGACCGATCCGGGGAATGTCAGTGATAGAATGTCGGGGAGAGAACGTTCCGGGGATTGGCAGTTATAGAATGTAAGGGACAGGACATTCCGGGGAATATCAGTTATAGAATGTCGGGGACAGAACGTTACGTGACATGTCAGTTATAGAATCTCAGGGACAGAATGGTCCGGGGAATGTCAGTTACAGAATGTCGGGAACAGGACATTCCGGGGAATGGCAGTTATAGAATGCCAGGGACAGAACGTTACGTGGGATGTCAGTTATAGAATCTCAGGGACAGAACGTTCTGGGGAATGTCAGTGATAGAATGTCGGGGAGAGTACATTCCGGGGAATGGCAGTTATAGAATGTCAGGGACAGAATATTCCGGGGAATGTTATTTATAGAATGTCGGGGACAGGACGTTCCGGGGAATGGCAGTTATAGAATGTCGGCGACAGGACGTTCCGGGGAATGGCAGTTATAGAATGTCAGGGACAGAATGGTCCGGGTGATATTAGTTATAGCATGTTGGGGTCAGAACTTTTCGGGGAATGGCAGTTATAGAATGTTGAAGACAAAACGTTCCGGCGATTGTCAGTTATTGAACGTCGGGAACAGAATATTCCATGGAATAGCGGTTATAGAATGTCGGGGACAGAACGTTCCGGGGCATGGCACTTATAGAATGTCAAAAAGAACATTCCGGGGAATGACAGTTTTAGAATGTCGGGGACAGAACGTTCCAGTGGAATGTCAGTTATGGAATCTCAGCGACAGACCGATCCGGGGAATGTCAGTTATAGAATGTCGGGAAAAGGACGTTCTGGGGAATGGCAGTTATAGAATGACAGGGACAGAACGTTATGTGGAATGTCAGTTATAGAATCTCAGGGACAGAATGTTACGGGGAATGTCAGTGATAGAATGTCGGGGAGAGAACATTCCGGGGAATGGCAGTTATAGAATGTCAGGGACAGACCGTTCCGGGGAATGTCAGTTTAGAATGTCGGGGACAGGACGTTCTGGGAATGGCAGTTATAGAATGTCAGGGACAGAACGGTCCGGGGAATATAAGTTATATAATGTTGGGGTCAGAACGTTGCGGGAAATGGCAGTTATAGAATGTTGAGGACAAAACCTTCCGGCGATTGTCATTTATAGAACGTCGGGTACAGAATGTTCTGTGGAATGTCAGTGATAGAATATCGGGGAGAGAACATTCCGGGGAATGGCAGTTATAGAATGTCAGGGAAAGAACATTCCGGGAATGACAGTTTTAGAATGTCAGGGACAGAACTTTCCAGGGAATAACTGTTATAGAATGTCAGGGACAGAACGTTTCGGGGAATGTCAGTTATAGAATGTCGGGGACAGGACGTTCCGGGGAATGGCAGTTATAGAATGACAGGGACAGAACAGTCCGGGGAATATATATTATTGAATGTAGGGGTCAGAATGTTTCTGGGGATAGCGGTTATAGAATGTTGAGGACAGAACGTTCCGGGAATGTCAGTTATAGAATCTCAGGGACAGAACGTTCCAGGGAATGTAAGTGATAGAATGTCGGGGACAGGACGTTCCGGGGAATGGCACTTCTAGAATGACAGGGACAGAACGGTCCGGGGAATATAAGTTATTGAATGTTGGGGTCAGAACGTTTCGGGGGATAACAGTTGTAGAATGTCGGGGACAGAACGTTCCGGGGAATGTCAGTTATAGAATCTCAGGGACAGAACGATCCGGGGAATGTCAGTTATAGAATGTCGGGGACAGAACGTTACGAGGAATGTCTGTTATAGAATCTCAGAAACAGAACGTTCCGGGGAATGTCAGTGATAGGATGTCGGTGACAGAACATTCCGGGGAATGTCAGTGATAGAATGTCGGGGACAGAACGTTACGTGGAATGTCAGTTATAGAATCTCAGGGACAGAACGTTCCGGGGCATGTCAGTGATAGAATGCCGGGGAGAGAACATTCCGGGGAATGGTAGTTATGGAATGTTGGGGTCAGAATGTTACAGGGGATGGCGGTTATAGAATGTTGGGGACAGAACGTTGCGGGGAATGTCAGTTATGGAATCTCGGGGACAGAACGTTCCGGGGAATGTCAGTTATAGAATGTCGGGAACAGGACGTTCCGGGGAATGGCAGTTATAGAATCTCAGGGACAGAACGTTCCCGGGAATGTCAGTGATAGAATGTCGGGGAGAGAACATTCCAGGGAATGTCAGTGATAGAATGTCAGGGACAGACCGTTCCGGGGAATGTCAGTTTAGTATGTCGGGGACAGTACGTTCCGGGAATGGCAGTTATAGAATGTCAGGGACAGAACGGTCCGGGGAATATAAGTTATAGAATGTTGGGGTCAGAACTTTCCGGGGAATGGCGGTTATAGAATGTTGAGGACAACACGTTCCGTCGATTGTCAGTTATATAATGTCGGGAACAGAATGTTCCGGGGAATGGCCGTTATAGAATGTTGGGGTCAGAATGTTTCGCGGAATGGCAGTTATAGAATGTCGGGGGCAGGATGTTCTGGGGAATGGCAGTTATTGAATGTCAGGGACAGAACGTTCCGGGAAATGTCGTTTCTAGAATGTTGGGGTCAGAATGTTTCGGGGGATGGCGGTTATAGACTGTTGGGGACAGAACGTTCCGGGGAATGTCAGTTATAGAATCTCAGGGACAGAACGTTCCGGGAAATGTCAGTTATAGAATCTCTGGGTCAGAACGTTCCGGGGAATGTCAGTTATAGAATCTCAGGGACAGAACGTTCTGGGGAATGTCATATATAGAATGTTGGGGACAGAACGTTCCGGGGAATGTCAGTCATAGAATGTTGGCGTCAGAATGTTTCAGGGGATGGCGGTTAAAGAATCTCAGGGACAGAATGTTTCGGGGAATATCAGTTATAGAATGTCGGGGACAGGACGTTCCGGGGATTTGCAGTTATAGAATGTCAGGGACAGAATGTTCCGGGGAATATAAGTTATAGAATGTCAGGGTCAGAACGTTCCGGGGAATGGCAGTTATAGAATGTCGGGGACAGAACGTTACGTGGAATGTCAGTGATAGAATGTCGGCGAGAGAACGTTCCGGGGAATGGCAGTTATAGAATGTCAGGGACAGAACGTTCCGGGGAAAGACAGTTATAGAATGTTGGGGACAGAACGTTCCGGGGAATGTCAGTTACAGAACGTCAGGGACACAACGTTCCAGGGAATGGCAAATATAGAATGTCAGGGACAGAACGTTCCGGGGAACTCCTTGACCTGTCCATGACCTTCCTCCATCCTCTCTGACCTATCACCTCTCCCCATCTCCGTCTCCCGATCACATTCCCAGCTCCCTTCCCCCCAGCCCCAGCTCCAGCCCCAGCTCCAGCCCCAGCCCCAGCCTCCTCCCATTTATCTCTCAGCTTCCTAGCCCACAAGCCTCATTCCCAATGAATTGTTTATGCCTGAAACGTTCATTCCCCTGCTCCTCGCATGCTGCCTGACCTGCTGTGCTTTTCCAGCACCGTCCTCCCAGTCAGGAAACATTCCGACACCGTCATACTCACAAGATCAGGCCTGATGGGTAATTTCGATTAGATTAGATTACCTACAGTGTGCAAACAGGCCCTTCAGCCCAACAAGTCCACACTAACCCGCCAAAGCGCAACCCACCCAGACCCATTCCCCTACATTTACCCTTTCACCTAACACTGCGAGCAATTTCTCATGGCCAATTCACCTAACCTGCAAATCTTTGGACTGTGGGAGGAAACTGAAGCACCCAGACGAAACCCACGCAGACACGGGGAGAATGTGCAAACTCCACGCAGTCAGTCGCCCGAGGCTGGAATTGATCCCGGGTCTCTGGCGCTGTGAGGCAGAAGTGCTAACCACTGTGCCACCGTGCCACCCATAATGTTTCATGAACCCCATCACCATCCCTAGGTATATTCTGTCCTACTGGCAGGACAAACCCACCAGTGATGGGGACACCCTGGGATAGTTTGGGAAGGAGTTACCCTGCGATTCCCCAACATTGATTCCAGAGCCCAGGAAATCTCATGGTAACAGATCATTGTCAAGGAAGTCGCCTGAGGATGGTTATCTCCTGCCCCCCCACCCCTCCTCTTGGAAACACATCAGAGGAATCACTGAGGGTGATAAGGACTCAGACCGTCCTCTGGGTGTGTGACTTCAATGTCCATCACCAGGACTGTGTCTACAGGCCCACCGCTGCCTGAGCAGGGACAGGCTTCAATACACAACAGCCAGACTGGGGGAAACATTCTCACCAAACTCCTTGTCCCAGATGGATCTGTCCCTGACAGTATCTGTAGGAGCAGCCAGCACACAGTCCTGGTGGAGGGAAAGTCTCAGCCTCATATTTGACATACTCAAGATTAGTGTGTTGCTGGAAAAGCACAGCAGGTCAGGCAGCATCCAAGGAGCAGGAAAATCACCGTTTCAGCCAGCAGACCTTCATCACGAATGAGGCTGAGAGACTCCGGGATGGAGAGATAAATCATATTAGGCGCATTGCACACTGTGTGATGTGACACTCCCTCCTGTGAAGTAGGACATACTTCTAAAGGGCTGAGCACATGCAAACTGGCCATCCATGAGGCACTGTGGGCTAGTAACAGCTGCAGCATCAATGGCCTTCCCTCCATCATAAAGTCAGAAGTGGCCTATTCACTGATGGTTTCAAAATACTCAGCACCACTCACAACTGCACCGATAACGAAGCAGCCTATTCAGCCCATCAAGAGTTTTAAACAGGAACAGAATGAGGCCATTCGTCCATTGGAGGCTGTTACTCAGCAATTGGAGCAGATCTTTTAATCTCTCATACCTGTTACATAGGAAATGGAAGGGAACATTCACCATTTCAAAGCTGCTAAACAGGAATGCGGGGAGCTGTGCAGACCACAGCAGTGCATTGATCTATAAACCCAGACTAGATATATGTCCAGGACGAGGAGCTGTGCAGAATTCCGCAGTGCACTCATGTGTGAACCTGAAAGAAATATCCATCCAGTATGTGGAGCTGCACGGACTACACCATTGCATTATCTATAAACCTCAACCAGTTAGTCTGACCAGCACAGGGAACAGTGCAGTAATCACCTTGAATTAATCTGTAAAAGGGGAGCAGTTACCCTCCCAGCATGTAGGACTGTGTACCCCACCCCAGTGCATTGATCTGTAACCCAGGAGCAGTTACCCTCCCAGCATGTAAGACTGTGTACCCCACCCCAGTGCATTGCTCAGGAACACTGTGTGAGATCCCTGCCCAGTGTGGGGAACCTTGCAGCCCATGCTGGAAGTGACAGGATGTGCAGCTCCCACCCATTTCCAGCTCCATATCTTCATTGGGCCATGATTAGGGGGTGCTGTGGGTGTGAACATCACTGCCAGAGAGAGATAGCAGGGGAGTCAGTTTAAACAATAACAAATGGGAGGGGTTTGGGAAATAGACAGAGAGGGAGAGACAGAGACAGTGTCATGGAAGGATGTGTTCCCAGGTTTCAGAATGCTGAAATGAAAACATTTCAACAGCATCCTGTAACATAAGCCAATGTTTCCAGGAATAATAGGTGAACAGGATATTGGTGGGTGTACAGATGATGCAGAGTCTTGGATGAGCATTTGTTCTGCAGCTTTGTATCTGGGTGTAGGGTCAGCAGAGTCTTTGACTCATTGAGCTAGATCTAACAATAACTTGTCTCAGTGCCATTTTCATTGACTGTGATAGAGGGATCATCCACACGAGGCTGAGCTCATTTCCTGGTGCTATCGTATCGAACTCACCTCATTAACTACCAAACCCCACCTCATGGTGTCCCTCTCATGCAATACCAGCCCGACTCTCCCACCCATCATGGCTGGAGGTGCTCACCATCGCCCGGATGCCCCTGGATATTCTGTGATCCATGACACTGGTGCCATCTTTAAAAGGCCAATGGGCACACGGTTGAGCTTTCTCTGTTTGGAGCTGCCCTGCACAGTTTACCCTGAGCATGGCAGATAACGGAAAATTACACCAGTTTATCGACAGGGGCATGGAGGGCCTGGTGGATGGGCTAGTACAGAGGGGGACCATTCTCTTCCCAGAGGGGGCCACACCACCAGACCCACCTAGCATGGTCTGAGCTCCCCACCCAGCTCAGTGCAGTATCTGTGGTCTGAAGAAATGTCCAGCAATACAGGATAAGCATCAATAACCTTCCCCTCTCTGACAGGATAAGGGTCACCGTATTCTCTCTGCTCCCTCACACTCACTGTATATCGGTTATAGCACCGACCCCCGAACAAGTCTCATGCTCCACCACTCTCACTGCTGCATGCAGCACCTTCTCTCTCTCTCTCTCTCTCTCTGTCTGTCTCTGTCTGTCTGTCTGTGTGTGTCTCTCTCTCTCTCCCTCTCCCTCCGCTTTACCCCCCTACACTAATAACATTGCATGGATACAACACTGTGGACTGGCTCCCCCCGGACCCCTCGCCATGACCCTGTTCCCCACCTCCTCCTGCACTAACAGCAGGGCCACCCTCACTCTCTCCCTCCCCTTCTCCCATTCCAGGAGAAACAGCCTGGAATAGGACAGAAAGGGCCAAGCCGGATGGTGGAGTACCCGATATCCGTTCCCTCACCCCCCCTCCCCTCGCCATGTGGGGAGGACCCTGGTACGAGCCGGAGAGAACCGGGATACCTCGTGTGAAGATTCTGAAGCATCCTCGTCCCACTGACTGAGTAAGGAGCAATGTTCGGTGGAGGACAATTCTCAGTTTAAACCCACCGGCAGCTCAGTTTCCCCCCGGCACAACTTAGAAGCCGTGGCCCTGATGCCATCTCCCTTTTGTGTCGAGCTGGTACAAATGGAATCCCCACGGTCTCGATGGGCAGGAGGGTGGGCTCACAACACATCATCACCACCACCTCCCAGGAAGAGGGCATGGAGGCTCCCTCCGACACCTCCCCCTGTAAACAGCTCAGATACTGAAACTAATCTGTGATAGTAACTGCTCTCCCCACTTGTCCTGACATCTTCAATAATCTATGCTCATATACACCCAGCGCTCTCTGCTCGTGCACCCCCATTATAACGGTACGACCTGTATTAAACTGCCTTTCAATGTCCTTTCTACCACAGTACATCACCTCACACTGTTCTGCACTGATCCCCATCTGCCTTACACCTGAACACTACTCTAACGTGTCACTGTCCTGTTAGAGTTCCACACTCTCCTCCATAGACTTCAGAGTTCTTCCAGGTTCTGCCATCTACAAACATTGAGATTGTTATAGCCTCACAGTCCCCATGAAACAATTGAAATCCTGCCACACTCACGAGTGTGAGCAAGTGAACTACTGATATATTCCCACGGACAGAGTGGAATAATGACATGCTGTGAATGGAGCAACAAAACTCTTGACATATACAAGACAGAGTAGATGAAATATTGACAAACCACAGAGCAAGAGAAATCCGGATAGGCTCCACTTATCTATATTCATCAGGGTGTAATGTGATGAAGTTGAAAGCGTGTACTGTACCTTTAAGAGAAGGTGAATGCTGTTTTGAACTGAGAGCTTACAAGCACCTGTGATATGAGAGGATGGCAGACCCAGAAACATTATATTGCTATAGAGCTGGAGTCGGGTAATAAGCAGTTAAGAAAAAGGGGGTCCAGAGTTGTGAATAGTTGATGTAAAATGTTCGCTTTCAGCGTGAAAACATAAATTGATGTTTTTATTTAAACAGTGGAATTTGGTAGGTCTGTCACTCATATTTTAACAGTTTACGAGGGGAACTTATGTTTAGTTTAAATTACCGGATGAGCTTCACGCAGTGTCCTAACAATTACTGTGTGTATATCTGTGTCTCTGTGTGGGGCAGGTCTGGCAGTCTCTGTGGTGCTTAAAGTGATGCAAAGCTTCCCTCTGCTGGCCTCCCCAGCCACTGCACCGGCATTGGCAGAGGGTGAAAACCAACAGGGATCCATTCAGAGATGGGGAGGGAGAGGGCAGCTGCCCACAGCACCATCCAAACTGATGTCTCATCCATGGACTGATCTAAATGTCCTTCAAACATTGCAATTGTCCCTGCTTTCACCACTTCCTCAGGAAGTTCATTCCACACACAAGCCAGACTCTGTCTAAAATAATTACCTCTAATGACATTGGTAAATCATTTTTCCTCACACCTTAAAATATCCCTCAGTTTTGAATACCAACTCTAAGGAAAAGACATCAGCCCTTCAGCTTATCTGTACCCCTCACGATTTTGTAAACTTCTGTGAAGTTACCCCTTACTCTCATGCTCTCCAGTGACAATGTTCCAGCCTATCCAGCCTCTCCTTATAGCTCACTCCCTCCATTCCCAACAACATCCAGGTTAATCTCTTCTGAACCCTCTCCAGCTTAATAATATTAAGGTCAATAATAACAAAGTGAATAGTCAAGGTGTTTTCTAAGGGTACCGGGAGTCCAAAATTGGACGACATAGGTTTAAGGTGAGAGGGGAACATTTAAAAGTGACCTAATGGGCAGCTTTTTCACCCAGAGGGTGGTGTGCCTATGGAATGAGCGGGCAGGATGACCAGACTGGACACAGTATTCCAGAAGAGGTCTCAATATATCCTGTATCACCACAACATGACGTCCCAATTCCGATACTCAAAGGTCTGACCAATGAAGACAAATGTGTTAAACACCTTCTTAACCACACGATCTATATGAGGTGCAAATTTTAAAGAATTATACCTGACGGCCGAGGTCTCTGTCCTACAACACTGCCAAAGGCCCTACTTTTAATTGTATAGGTACTTCTCTTGTTTGATTTACCAAATCCAATACCTCACATTAATCCAAACTAAACTCCACCTGCCATCCCTCAGCCCAGTGTGTGATATTACCACCTCCTCACTTCCCCCACTTCAATTTTAAAATGCCCATCCCTCTCCAGGAAGCCTGCACACTCCGTCCTTGAGTTTCATAAAGACCCTGAGCTTGAGTAGCATTGTGTGGTTTCGGGGAGGAGGGACGGATTGCAGACACAGTCAGTGAGGAGGAGAGGCTGGACAGTTATCACTGGCCTGGTATCATTTCATGGCTTTAGGAAGTGGGCAGTCGCACGTTTGAGGTGGGTAATACTGCTCGGTGCTTTGGGGCCAGAAATTAACCTCTTCTTCGTCTCTGGTGATCAGTAATAAATAACCATTTGAGACCCTTCATTGGGCAGAGTGTGTCTGCAGGATTTCTTTCCCTAACTTGCAGACAACAGATAATAGCAATTAAAGGTGTTCATAGTTAATTTCGATAGTATAGCACATACACTCAATATCCTTCAGTTGAGACAAATATCTTGCATTTGTTTAACAATACAAAGTGTTTTTTTGTAATTCAGTAATGGTAACCTGATTATAATAAATTGGAGAAAGTGAGGATTGCAGATGCTGGAGATCAGAGCTGAAAAATGTGTTGCTGGAAAAGCGCAGCAGGTCAGGTAGCATCCAAGGAGCAGGAGAATCGACGTTTCGGTCATAAGCCCTCCTTCAGGAATGAGGAGGGTGTGGCAAGCAGGCTAAGATAAAAGGTAGGGAGGAGGGACTTGGGGGAGGGGCATTGGGAATGTGATAGGTGGAACGAGGTCAAGGTGAGGGTGATAGGCCGGACACTGTGGCCTATCGCAGCTACACTGGCACCACACCACACCTTTTCCTCCGCTACATCTATGACTGTATCGGCGCTACCTTGTGCTCCCACGAGGCGGTTGAACAGTTCATCCACTTGACTAACATCTTCCACCTCAAATTCACCTGGACCATCTCAGAATCCTCCCTCCCCTTCCCAGACCTCTCCATTTCTATCTCGGGCGACCGACTCAACACGGACATTTTCTATAAACCAACCGACTCCCACAGCTACCTAGATTCCACCTACTCCCACCCTGGCCCCTGTAAAAATGCCACCCAATATTCCCAATTCCTTCGCCTGGACTGCAACTGCTCCCAGGAGGACCAATTCCAATACCGAACAACCCAGATGGCCTCCTTCTTCAAAGACCGCAACTTCCCCTCAGCCGTGGTTGACGATGCCCTCCATCGCATCTCCTCCACTTCCGCTCCTCTGCCCTTGAACACCGCCCCTCCAGTCACCACCAGAACAGAACCCCATTGGTCCTCACTTACCACCCTACCAACCTCCGGATACATCGCGTCATCCTTCGTCATGTCCGCCACCTCCTAAAAGACCCCACCACCAGGGATATAATTCCCTCCCCTCCACTATCAGCGTTCCGGAAAAACCACTCCATCCGCCACTTCCTCGTCAGGTCCACCCCCCCCACCACCCCCACCCCCACTCCCGCCCCCC
>NW_025214529.1:19288-33953 GCF_004010195.1 Chiloscyllium plagiosum | reverse complement strand
ACGCCTGGAGGAAGAGCACCTCATCTTCCGCCTGGGAACCCTCCAAACACAAGGGATGAATGCGGATTTCTCCAGCTTCCTCTTTTCCCCTCCACCCACCTTATCTCAGTCCCAACCCTCAGATTCAGCACCACCTTCTTGACCTGCAATCTTCTTCCCGACATCTCCACCCCCACACCCTCTCTGCCCTCTCACCCTCACCTTAACCTCCTTCCACCTATCACATTCACAACGCCCCTCCCCCAAATCCCTCCTCCCTACCTTTTGTCTTAGCCTGCTTGGCACACCAGCCTCACTCCTGAAGAAGGGCTTATGTCCGAAACGTTGATTCTCCTACTCCTTGGATGCTGCCTGACCTGCTGTGCTTTTCCAGCAACACATTTTTCAGCTCTGATTATAATAAATCCACACCGAGCTGAAAGTGGGCACTAAAATATGTCCCAAAATCTGGGTATGGTAGTGTAGTGGGTTGTGTCCCTGCCTCTCAGTCAGTGCTCTGGATTTGATTCCAATCCGTGAACTTGTGTGGTAGTGTTCCTAGCTCTGGAGTAGAAGGCCTGGATTCAAGTCCTGCCTATTGCAGAGGTATGTCACACCATGTTAGAACAGGCTGATGAACAAACACACAGGAGAATACTGTTACAGCTTTATGGGTATTGCTGAGTGATGCTCGTGTCCCTACCTCCAGGCACAAAGATCTGGGTGCAAATCCCACAGAAGTGTCTCATGATACATCTGAACAAACTGATTAAAATGGATTTAGAATTGTGACTTGATGGAGAAGGAAGAGGTGTCGGTATTGCATTTCAGAATTTAGGCCCAGGATGACTGAAAGTACAGCCATTTGTGTTGATTGGGGTTACATTTTGCAGCAGTAAAGGTTTATAAAATCCAAACGGTTATGGATAGGGTGAGTAGTCAGGGTTTTTCCCCAGGTTAGGGGTGTCAAGAACTATAGAGGATTGGTTGAAAGTGAGAGAGGAAAAGTTTTGAAGAGGCCTAAGAGGAACCTTTTCACGCAGAGGGTGTTGTGCGTATGGAATGAGCACAGGAAGTGGTAGAGGCTAGTACAACTACAGCATGTAAAGGCATCTGGATGCTGACAGACCTGCTGAGCTTTTCCAGCAATTTCTGTATTTCTTTAAAAAATGCATTCATTTTAACACAGATATTCTGAATAAATTAAACATTTTACTTTATAATGACGCAGGGCCATGTAAACATATTTCAAATCAAACGAGACCATTTTCTGCTAAGGCTATGGCTCTGCGTATGACAGCAGCAATGATGCACCTACATGGAACAGGGAATGTGATGGAGACATAGTTTGGACAATGTACAAGGAGACCTCACATGGCCCAGTTCGGGAGAGGATGACATTACTGTGTGATTCAACTCAGAGAGGGAGAAAATGTCATCTGCCCGAGAAGGAATGGCCTATTGCACTCTCTCTCCTTCAGTGTTCCTCATCACAGCAATATGTGCGAGCTAAAAATAAAACCTCTACAGTCATCGTTACCATTCTTATTTTTATGGAATCCCTGCAGTGTTGAAACAGGCCCTTCGGCCCAACCTATTTCCCTATATTTAATCCTGACTAATTCACCTAACCTAGAAATCCCTGAACACCGAACCTACACAGTTTGTGGTAGGAAACTGGATCACCCATTAGAAGCTCATACAGAAAAGTGGAGAATGTGTAAACTCCACACAGACAGTCACCCAAGACTGAAATTGACCCAAAGTCCCTGGTGCTGTGAGGCAGCAGTGCTAACCACCGTGCTACCCTTTGGTGATCCCTGACCAGAATTCACTGGAATCTCCTCACTGCCTAAAGCAAAGGGAATAGAGGCAAATCCAACTGTCCCAGGATGGAATCCCATTGCTAGCAGCTGTGGGATTTTCCCTTTTGACATGAGTTCCAATAATATCTGACAGCGTTCTTTCAAGTTAAAAGTGTGTGTGTGTGTATGTGTGTCAGTGTTTTTAGAAAGGGAAATATTGATTATATGCTTGCAATACCCAGTTTGCCATTCATCTTTCCATCATAGTTTGAGTAACATTGCTGTGGATCATAAACGTGCTATTTGAGCAGATTAAAGAAACTAGCCTGACGTTTTCCAAAAACTGATCCTGACCCAGTCTGAGACCGATATCATCGGCCATCTCACCAACCTGGTTACATTTAACATTTATTGTGAGCAGTGGAGGAGTGGGACGAGAAAACGAAACTGTGACCCCAAAAAGCCGGGGAACTATAGACCGCTGAGCCTGATGTCAGTGGTGGGTAAGTTGTTGGAGGGGATTCTGAGGGATATCATTTACATACATTTGGGAAGACAAGGGCTGATCGGGGTAGACAACGTGGCTTTCTGCATGGGAAATCATGTCTCATTAATTTGGTTGAGTTTTTTGAAGACATAACAAAGAAGATTGATGAAGACAATTTGGTGGACATTGTCTGTATGGACTTCACCAAGGTGTTCATTTATAGAACAAAAAGCAAAGAAAATCTACGGCCCAGAAACAGACCCTTCAGCCCTCCAAGCCTGAGCCAATCTAAATGTACTGTCTAAACCTGTCTCCCAATTCCTACGTATCTGTATCCATCTGCTCCCCACCTACTCATGCATCTGTCCAGACGCATCTTTAATGAATCTACCGTGCCTGACTCTACAACCTCTGCTAGCAACGCGGTCCAAATGCCCACCACCCTCTGTGTGAAGTACTTAGCGCGTGTATCCTCCTTAAACATTCCACCTCTCACTTTGAAAGCACGACCTCTCGTTATTGAATCCTTCTACCTGGGAAAAAGCTTGTCTCTACCCACACTGATTCCTGAAGAAGGGCTTATGCCCGAAACGTCGATTCTCCTGCTCCTCGGACGCTGCCTGGCCTGCTGTGTTTTTCCAGCACTCCATTTTTCAATTCTGTCCACCCTGTCTATACCCTTCATGATTTTGCAAACCTCAATCAGGTCCCCCCTCAATGTCCTTTTTTCTAGTGAAAGTAAACCTAACCTACTCAGCCTCTCCTCATAGCGAGAATTTCATTCTGATTGGTAGACAGATTAGTAAGTTTCAGTCACATGGGATACAGGAGAAGCTAGTCAAAATTGGCTTGAAGGAAGAGGGATATTTTTCAGATTGGAGGCTTGTGAGCAGCAGTGTGCTGTAAGAATCAGGACTAAGTTCACTGCATTTCATCATTTATGTAAAGGATTTAGATGTTAATATTGGGGCCATAGTTAGTAAGTTTACAGATTACATCAGAAAGGTGGTGTAGTAGATTACCTCAGAGTATAACGAGACCACAATTTGATGGGACAAAGGGGCAAGGAGTGACAGATGAAGTTTAATTTAGATAAATACGAGGTTTTGCATTTTGTGAATGCAAACCAGGGCAGAAATTATAAACTCATGGCAAGGCCCTAGGACGCATTCTGAAACAAAGGGACATAGGCTGCAGGTACATTGTTCCTTGAAAGTGGAGTCGCAGGTAGACAATGTGGGACAGAACACATTTGGCACATTTCCCTTAATCCGTCAGAGCTTTGAGTATAGGGATTGTGGTGGCATGTTGCATCTGTGGAGGCCACTTTAAGAATACTGCGTACAACTCGGTTTTCTGCAGAAATGTCTTACACACAGATGTTCCAGGTCTTGTAGTTTGAGCTTTAGGGAGAGGTTGATTAGGTTCAGGTGCTTTGTCCTGGTGTGTCAGAGGCTGAGGGGTGACATTATAGAGGTTTATAAAACCAGCAGTGGCATGGATATTCTGTACAGCCACGTTCTGCTCCCCAGGGTAGGGGAGACTAGAACAAGAGGGCATAGGTTGGAGGGGAGAGGGCGAATGATTTAGAAGGGACCTGAAGATAAATGTTACACAGAGAGAGTGGTGTTTGTACGGAAAGTGCTGTCAGAGGAAGTGCTGAAGGCGGTTACAATCGCACATTTAAAAAGTGTCTGAAAGAGGAGGGATATTGGCCAAATGCTGGGAAATGGGACTGGATCAGATTTGATATCTGATCAGAGTGAACAGATTGGACTAACGGGTCTGTTTCTGTTCTGCATGACTCTCTGATTCTATAAGAGGGATGACGAATAATCCTGAAAGGACCTTTCAAGTGTGAATTCTCTTCACTGGAAGTTTATCGTGCCTCTATGTTCACATTGATTGAAAGCTGCATTAATTAAGTATTTGAGAGAGAAGTGAATCATGCATAATGGGATATAGACAGGGAAGTGGGGCTGAGACCACAACCTGATCAGTCACAATCTTAGTGCCTGGTGGAGAAGGTTCAATGTGTCTAATGACCCACTCCTGCTCCTCAGTCCCATGTTTCTGTGTTCTATTCAGCCCATCAAACCTGCTAGACAGGAGCAGTTGGATGCTACTTACTGCTATAAACTGGTGCACAGAAACAGAGGAGACCATTCAGTCCCTCAAGGCTGTCACACACGCTTTGAGGTGATTTGTGAAATGTATTTGAAAAACCCAGGCACGGGTATGGAAGATGCCCTTCATCTCTCTTTACAGAGCTTCCCCTATCTGCAACTTGTGCTTCATTTGTTGGTCATGTTTAGACCCAAATTCACTGAGAATACAGCCCCCATACCTCACCCAGAGATGGCTCACAGAATCCTCTGGCCTCCCTGACTGCAATATGCATCAACAGAACATTCATGAAAATAACACCCACTAACTTTCCAATAAAAAATGTGAGAACATCAGAAACAGGGGCAGGTCGTTCACTCCCCAAGCCTGCCTTGTCCTTCACTAAGTTGAAACTTTGTTGCTGGAACAGCACAGCAGGTCAGGCAGCATCCAGGGAACAGGAGATTCGACGTTTCGGGCACAGGCCCTTCCTCAGGATTCCTGAGGAAGGGCCTCTGCCCGAAACGTCGAATCTCCTGTTCCCTGGATGCTGCCTGACCTGCTGTGCTGTTCCAGCAACAAAGTTTCAACTTTGATCTCCAGCATCTGCAGACCTCACTTTCTCCTTGTCCTTCACTAAGATCATGACTGATCTGCTCTCGGTCTGAAAACCTCTTTAATGCCCAATTCTTCATAGCCCACACCTCTCTGACAGGTCAATATCCATCTATCTCCTCTTCAAATACTTTCAGTCATCTCGCTCCCCAAACACTTTTGAGAACAGAAATCCTGACATTAAATCCCACCTGTTTGAAGAAAACCCTTACTGCTCCTATATCATGGTTTATTGTGAGGAACAAAAGAGGTTGACACAAGGGTTCAGGTAAAAATGACTGGCCCCAATATCAAGGCAGTGGTTGGCTTTTGTTGACATCAAGGAGCTTAACAAAACTGGACTTATTGGGAATCAGAGTAAACTCTCCAGTGTTTGGAGTCAAACATGTCACAACGGAAGATGTTCATCTTCTCAGTCCTGGATCACTTCTGTGCGAGATCCTCAGAGTAGTTTCCTCTTCACAAACAGTTTCAGCTGCTTCATCAGTGTCTCCCCGCCCCCACTCTCCCCACCATAAGATCAGAAGTGGAGATGGTCATTGAAGATTCCACAATGTTCAGAACATTTTGTCCCCCGTCAGCTCCTGAACTGGTCTGTGTCCATGTGTAGCAGGATCCAGACTCCATTGAGGCTTGTGCTGTTAAAGTGTCTGTAACATTCATGTAACAGGACTGCCTAACACTGCACATTGCCACAATAAAACAAGAGTTCATTCAGCATCTCACGCTGGTTTCACAGGAATATGAGGAAGCCATTCAGCCGATTGATATTATTGGAGAAGAACAGGGACAGCCCATTCAGTGCCTTCAGCCTATTACTCAGGAAGAGAAGGGGTCTAGTGTGATGGGCCACACCAGAGCCCCTCGAAAATATTTGAAGGCAATAGCCTATACTCTACATTCCCTTTAAAATAAGAAAACATTAAAGTGTCTGTTCCAGATGCAATGTGACAGCATCAAGAGAAAATTCAGTGAGAGTAGCAGCCAGGGGACATTCACTGAAGCTTCCAACTCTATTGAGACCCCAATAGTTTCTGATGCTACTGAGAAACCAAAACCCAGAGATCCTAATCTGCGAGAGCTGGCCACATCCATTCAGGCAGCATTAAAATAAGCCTAAGGCCTCCCTCGCTGTTTACTCAAGCGGACTTAACTAACCAGCTTGGTAACGATACACGGGGGGGGTTGCAGAATGTGGTAATTGATGCTGATTCCTGATGACTGTCTTATTCCTGAAACGTTGATTCTTCTGCTTCTCGGATGCTGCATGACCTGCTGTGCTTTTCCAGCAATCGACGCTCTACTCTGATCTCCAGCATCGGCAGTCCTCACTGTCTCCAGATTGATGCTCTAACATGATGAACAAGTGGAGCAGAGGTTGCATAGACAGACTGTTCTACATTGTTCCTCTTGGCTCCCTTGCTCATGATACACACGTGGGACTTTAACGTGGTTTTCTAGTGGTGAGCAGGGAAGCCATATGTCTTGTGTGACGTCTCAAGAAGGCACCTTCCATCTCCGAGAAGCCAGCCTAGTGTTCTCTATCTAGGGTGGAAGCTGGTGGGAATGGCTACCTGTTTCAGATGGAAGGTATTGTGCCTGCTGTTGGGGATTGTGAACAACCTGACGTTCAGTACGGGTTCACACGCGGACTACACAATAACGTGGGGAGAGTTAGTAAAGGCATATAAACTATTTGGAAAGCCATGTTAGACTGATGAATGGACTCTCTAAGTTCAAATAATTGTGATCTTGCTCATGTTGATCTTGCCGCGTGCTTGTCTTGTGCAGTGTAACCTGTATGCCTTACTCTG
Organism: Chiloscyllium plagiosum; assembly: GCF_004010195.1. Lineage (NCBI taxonomy): Eukaryota > Metazoa > Chordata > Chondrichthyes > Orectolobiformes > Hemiscylliidae > Chiloscyllium > Chiloscyllium plagiosum. The sequence goes on along the minus strand of NW_025214529.1, from coordinate 27,147 downwards.
TCCAAGTCTATTTCCACCCTATGATCTGCCTGGCCATGCTTACTATGACCTGCCCCCACTGCTCATAAATAAAGTGTTTCCCTGTACTGAGATACATATGGCAATAAATTAAACCAATCAATCCTGGGTAAAGTATGGAATTTCTCACCCTATTAATGTCTCTTTTGGAAATAAGTGATCGCTGCCACTCCTTGTGTTTCAGCGTCACAATTTCTTCGTCTCTCACAGCTCTACAGGTTAAACACTTAGTTTCTTTACTCTATCCTCATGTTACCATCACCCGTGTCTATGGTAAGGAGATCATTCCTTACGAAGGAGATCAACTCTGTAGAGATTACGCCAAATGCTCTCAGCAAGGCTCTAATACTGCAGGAAGATGGCTTTACTTATGTACTCGAATCATTATAAAATGAAGGACAGCATACCATTGACTACACCCATTAGTTTGATTCGGAGCAGTCAGCATAGACTTGTGAGTGGGCGATCATGCTTCCCAAATTTGTTAGAGTTCTTTGATGAAGTGACCAGGAAGGTTGATGAGGACAGAGCGGTAGACATAGTCTCTATGGATTTCAGTAAGGCCTTTGATAAAGTTCCACATGGCAGGCTGCTCTGGAAGGGGACATCATGTGGAATGCTGGGGGAACTGGCAAATTAGATATACAGTTGGTTTGATGGTAGAAAGCAGAGGGTTTAGTGGAAGAATGCTTGTCAGACTGGAGGCTGGGTCCATTGCTGTTTGTTATCTATGAATTGGTTGAGAATGTACAAGGCATGATTAGTAAGTTTGCAGATGACACTAAAGTAAGTGGGAACATGGTCAGTGAGGAAGTTTATCAGAAATTGCAGCAGGACCTTAATCAGGTGGGGAAGTAGGCCGAGAAATGGCAAATGGAATTTAATATAGATGCGTGATGCCTTACATTTTGGGAACTCAAATCAAGGTAGGAGTTTCATGGTGAATGGGAGGATCTTCAAGGGTGTAGTGGGCAGAGAGACCTTGGGGTTCAGGTGCACGCTTCTCTGAGAGTGGAGTCACAGGTAGACAAGGCAGTGAAGAAGGCTTTTGGTACATTGGCCTTCATCAGGCAGGACATTGAGTATAGAAGTTGGGAATTTATGTTGCAGTTGCACAGGACTTTGGTAAGGCCGCACTTGGAGTATTGAGTTCAGTTTTGTCACGTTGTTTTAGGGAGGACGCTATTAAATTAGAAAGAGTGCAGAAGAAATTTTCAAGTATGTTGCCAGGACCCAATGGTCTGAGTTATAGGGAGAGGTTGGACAAGCTCGGACCTTTTGTTTAGCATGTAGGAGACTGAGGGAGTCCTTATAGAGCTGAATAAGATCACGATGGTAGGGTTAATGCTCTCAGTCTTTTTCCAAGGTTTAGAGAATCGAGGACGAGAGAGGATCAATTTAAGGTTAAAGGGGAAGGAATATAAGGGAACCTGAGGGTTCACTTCTTTACACAGAGGGCTGGTACGTGGATGAGCTGCCAGCAGATGTGGTTGAGGGGGGTACATTAACAACATTTCAAAAGCATTTGGATAAATATGTGGATAGGAAACGACTGGCAGGATATGGACCAACTGCAGGGAAATTGGGTTAGTGTGGATGGGCATTTACAAGGTGGAGTCGAAACCCCTCTGTTAATTAAAACCAAACACCCAGAAAAGCTCGCCTCACCTTGTAATCTGTTAAAATATGTGTGACACAGATCTCCTACATTCCACTATTTAATCAAAAATTAACAAGTTAGTTTCTTAACTTTAATACTGAACACTAAACAACAATTATTCACAAATACAAGCTCCTTTTTGCTTAGCTACTTACTATCTGACTCCGACTCTGTAAAAATATTCTCTTCCAACAGCCCACATATTAAACATTACAATCTCAAGACCACACAGTCTCTATCTTCCCCGCTGTGTTCACTCTTCCAGCTGCTGATCTCCCTGGGTCATTTTTTTTTACTGCAAGTAGGTTTGACATGAACATGTATCTTTTAATGAGAGTGTTTGAGATGGCCAGTTAGCACTCCTGCTCTACAGCAGTTACTCTGTTGTTGGATGGCAGTGGCTCTCCCTCTCGTGTTAAAATGCTGGGTTTATATATTCCCTATGATACAACAATTCTCATAATTTGATTGCTTTCCAGGTGTCTTAACAATAATATTCAAATTCCGTTGGCTTCTGGTATCCTGACCATTATTTAAACGCCTTGGATGTATTTGAATTGTTGTCAAAACAGCAACAAAACTCAGGTATCCATTTCACAGCTAACTGTGACGTATGGAACAATCTGATATTTAGCTGGCATCTGTGCTGTACTTTCTATTCAACAAAACCCGTTCTGTCTTAAGGTGAGCTGACATGCTTTTGGCTTCGTAAGACCTCCCTCCTTCAGCAAAAAAAAGAACCATCAGAATGAAAAGATGGCTTAGTTTCTTTTCTTCTAATTCTTAATCCCATTATTATGAAATACAAAAGTATTAATCTCAGTTATATCATTCATATTAATTTTACACACCTATATAAACTGGAATAAGTCAAATCTTATCTCAACTTTTTCCTTTAAATCCACGATAACACATCTGCTATCACATTTTAGGACCCACAGTATGTACATAGAACATAGAACATAGAACAATACAGCACAGAACAGGCCCTTCGGCCCACGATGTTGTGCCGAACTTCTAACCTAGATTAAGTACCCATCCATGTACCTACCCAAATGCCGCTTAAAGGTCGCCAATGATCCCGAGGCAGCGCATTCCCTGCCCCCACCACTCTCTGGGTAAAGGACCCACCCCTGACATCTCCCCTATACCTTCCACCCTTCACCTTAAATTTATGTCCCCTTGTAACACTCTGTTGTAAGACTCCAATGAAATACTCTCATATTCTGGTCTTTAAATATTCCAAAAAACGCGAGAGGTTTGTCATTGTCCACAACCATCTCCGACAATTTATTTGTCACATAAACATTAAAATATTGTCAGGTCAGTGCGAAACTTAATCATTCTTTTTCAATAATGGAGAATGTCGTATTTTTCTTTCTGGTGGATATTGCGTTTTTCCGACAAGTAGCCAATTAGCCATTTAATTCCATCATCATCTTACTGTATCAATACATCTCCAACCCCTATATCCCTAGAAGCAAATAGAATTTTGAAAGGGTTTCAAAATATTTGGTATAGCTAAAACTGATGTGGTGATTAATCCTACTTTAAAATTTTCAAATGCCTCCTGGCATTGTTCTGTCCACCACAATTCTGTTTCCTTCTTTACTAAGTCCATCAGTGGTGCCAATACGCTGCTAAAGTTTGGAACAAACTTCCGATAGAATCCACTCAGTTCCAAAAATCCTCTTTCAACGAGGATGGTCGTGGAAATTCCTCAAAGCCCTTCGTCTTTATGTCCCATGGGGTCAACCTTCCATGTCCAATGTAATGTCCCACGAATTTCACCTCTGCCTTCGTGAATCCTGTTTTCTTTAAGTTTATTACCAAGTTTGCTTCTTGTAATCGTTGAACATGCTCTGCCAACTGTAACATGTGAGCTTTCAATCACTTGCTAAAGGTCACTACATTATACAGATAAACTACACAATTTGTTCATCTGACCATAACTCTGTTCCTGAGTCCCTAAACCTGGCATTGAACGGGATTCCTATCACTGGTGGCAATACTAATACGTCATCCCCACAGGAAATCGTCAAAATTTCAGAGTTTTTATCTGTCACGTGCTTCATTCTATGCTGTGCCCTTCAGGTGCTGTTTAGCTAACTCACCTACTCCATCTAATCTCTCCCTCACCTCACATACATAATCGAGTGTGAGATCTCTGACTTCGGTCCTGTCAATTTATATTCAATTAATTCCAAAGGACCTCTGACTTCAAATATTAACTCAAAGGAAGTAAACTGAGTAGATTTATTTGGGGCAAATATTTTTTGTCTAATGGCAAACAATTTAATGAGACACCTTCATTCCAATCATTCCAGTAATCCTGACAGTACGCTGTTAATTTGGTCTTCCGCGTCTGATGCTAACTTTCCAAGGGTGCCTGGGATTCAGGATGGGACGCCCTTGATTTGAAGTGCTGTATGCTTAAGCTATCCATGACTTCCTTAACCTATCCATGACTTCCTTAAACAGCTGAGCAGTAAAATGAGACCTTGGTCTAACTGAATCTCTCTGCGGAGCCCACAGTGAGTAAAGAAAGCTACCAATTCCTCCACCTCTCTTTTTACCTTAACACTCCATAATAGAATTGCCTCTGGAAATCTGGTAGACACATCCATTATGGCTAGCAAATATTGGTTTCCACTTTTATTTTAGATAGGGGAGCTACACAACTAATCATAATCCACGTGAAATGTTCTTCGAATGCAGGAATTGGTAACAAAGGTGCTGGCTTTAGTACTGCCTGTGACATCCCTCCCATTTAGAATGTTTGACATGTACATCAAAAAATAACCACGTCCGTGTGCATTTCAGGCCACTAGAAATGCCTCTGTACCTTAGCCTGAGTCTTCTGTACACCTCAGTGACCCCCTGCAGTTAGTTTATGTGCGACCCGTAACACTCTACGCTACTCCGAAAACAATCTGGCGCACTTCGGCCCATTTCCCTTCTGCACTAACCTGTCAGGGTCTCCATTTTAATTTTAGCATTCTATCTTTAAATTAATAACGTTCGACAATATATTTTGATTCCTTTTCTGTGTGTGTGCATGTGCATGTGTGTGTATATATCTGTTGTAAGTTAATTAGCCTTTCTGGACTAAACACCCCTGCCTGATCCTCTGCCTGTTCAGGTTTTTTCTGCACCGTGACATCAAACAGGGTGTCAGTTAACTCAACATCAACTCCTTTGGCTTTTTATTTTGGTTTTCCTTCCTGCTCTAACTTATGACAGTGGAATTACAGATTAGATTACAGATTACATTACAGTGTGGAAACAGGTGCTTCGGCCCAACATGTCCACACCGACCCGCCGAAGCGCAACCCTCCCATACCCCTACATTTACACCTTACCTAACACTGAGGACAATTTAGCATGGTCAATTCACCTGACCTGCACATCTTTGGACTGTGGGAGGAAACCAGAGCACCCGGAGGAAACCCACGCAGACACGGGGAGAACGTGCAAACTCCACACAGTCAGTTGCCTGAGGCGGGAATTGAACCCGGGTCTCTGGCACTGTGAGGCAGCAGTGCTAACCACTGTGCCACCGTGTCGCCCACAATCTTTTTACTATACAGTCTGGAAAAATCCTGGTTATTTTTCTTTTAACTCCCCAATTCTCTAGTTTTCCTTTTGCCTTCTCCAACACAAGGGGTGCCACGCCCACCTTGGATCCTATTAAATCGTTCACAAGAACAAACTGTATTCCTGGAAATGACACTCTGTTACTCACTGTCACTGTTACTTCCCCAACCTTGATTTGGCATTCCAACCTGATGTTACACAAGGGAATGCTTAATTTCTAACCCCATTCCACAAATTGTCACAATCTTGATTAATACGTCAGAAAGAGTGAAAATATTAGAGGCCGAGAGAAAGTGAGGGCTGCAGATGCTGGAGATGAGAGTTGAAAAGTGTGGGGCTGGAAAAGCATAGCCAACCAGGCAGCATCCGAGGGGCAGAAGAGTTGACTTTTCAGGCATAAATCCTTCTCAGGAAATGGGGTAACGGAGGGGGAAGGGGGCCGAGAAATAAATAGTAGGATGGGTGTGGAGCTGGGTGTAAGATAGCTTGGAAGGCGATCTCTTGAACCGCCCTAACTGGCCAGCTTCCTTCCCACCTACCGACTCCACCCTCCCAACCGACATATCATTATTACTCCCACCTACATCTTATTATCGCCTTCCCAGTGACCCTCCCACCAGCCCAGCTACTACCCTCGTATTTATCTTTCAGCCCCATTGTCCCCCCACCACATTCCTAACGATGGGTTTCTGCCTGATATTCGATTGTTCTGCTTTTCGGATGCTGCCAGATCTTCTGTGCTTTTCCGGAGCCTCACTTCTCAACTATTAGAGACTGAGCAGATCCCATATCTCACAAAATTATAATGTCTTGTCCTTCTCCCCCTGATCTTTCTGAGTAAACTTTATCTAAAGAGGCAAATTCTTTATAGCGATCAGGTACTGACTCAATACCCAGTCCCTGCCTTTGCTATATACTCTCCTGCAGCTCCTTGGCTCTACTTGGGGTCTCCTTTACCAGTGTCACTAATGCCACTGGCTTAGTCTCTTCTGCCACATCTTTCCCCAAAGTGCCTTCCTTCAACGACCATCACAGTGTGTCCCAGCTTACTTCAATGAAAACACCTTTTCCCAGTGCCCTTCTTAAACCATCGACACTGTCATTTTATGTGTTCCACGCCCTTATACTGAGAACACCTGAGGCCTTTCACCTCCTTTCAACCCCTTTGGGCTTCTTTTTTCACTTGTGGTAAACTGTTGTGCGCTACTGTTCGCTTTGTATTGTGTGAACTTCCCTTCTCCCAATTTCTATCCCTCATAGCATGAAAATTCTCCCGGAGGCTAAATTTCATCTCATGCACCAATGCATATTTACCTGCCATTTCTGCCGCGTTTCTCGTTTCTTGAACTTTCTATTTGTGCACATGAAATCTTACCATCTCTGTAAGTGAGTCTTTAAACTTCTCCAGCAGAATAATCTCCCTTCGAGCCTCACAGGGCTTATCTATTTTTAAGTCCAACACCCATCTATCAAAATGACTGTAGTTAATTCTTTCAAACTTAACATAAGTCTGACCAAGTTCCGTCTCAATTTTTATGAACCTCTGTCTATGTGCTTCTGGTACCATTTCATAGCCAATCAAAACAGCCAATTTGACATCTGCATAATCTCTTGATCCCACATCTGACAGCGCTGCACATACCTCACCAGCTGTGCCCATCACCTTATTCTGGACTAGCATTACCCACAAGTTCACTGGACACATCATCTGCCGAGTCATTTTTTTCAAATGAAATAAAAAAGGTTTGACATTTTTCTCACCGAAATATGGCAAGGTACTAACATAGTTGTATACATCCCGACGTTCTCCCTTCATCTCCATCCTGTTAATTTAACTTTCTTGTCTAATTCACAACTTCTAAATCTCAAATTCTCTCTCTCTTTCTTTTTCCTCTCCTTCTCTTTTTTCTAACTCTGTTTCCATCTCTTTCTTTATCTTCTAACTTCAGTTGCCATATTTGCAATTTAAGTTTTTTCTAACTCTACTGCGCTTGTCTGTTTCTCTGATACATCAAAGTGCTTGACCAACTCCATTATAATTTCAGCTTTCCTTCTGTCCGTGGTTAAACCCAATTCCAACCTATTTGCTAATTCTAAAAAATGTCCTGCTTCTGTCTTTCTCAACTTTCTTGGCAAATTTGGGAACCTCTTTAGTAATGTTAAAAGCCATATCCCTCAGTTTTAATTTAAACAACCACCAGTAAACAAAATTAAACAGAATTTCGGACTGGTTTTATTTGAAGAACTAGGTCACTAATTGCAACGTGTTGGAATTTGCTGGGACATTTTGTACCCGAAATCTGTTCAAATCTATCCAAGTCCCTTACGGCAGGGCCCCAAACTGTGAAGACATCTATGTCGAGCACTTCTGTTAATTAAAACCACAAACCCAAAAAAGCTCACCTCATCTCGTAATCTGTTAATACATGAGTGACAAAGAACTCCCAAATTCCCAAATAAAAAGAAAAATAACAGTTTGCATGTATGCAAGTTAGCTCGCTGTGCTTGAAGGTTTGTTTTCTGACGATTCGACACTATGACTAATTAACATCATCAGTGAGAGGCTCTGCTGAAGCGCTGGTGG
>NW_025214529.1:11771-18552 GCF_004010195.1 Chiloscyllium plagiosum | reverse complement strand
TGTGTTTATTGACGGACTTCTGGTCAGAATGCCATTCCTCTAAGAACGTCCTTGCATGTCTTAGTATGTGTGTGCGTTGTCCCAATCAAAGTGGTGCCCTTCTTTGTCTGTATGTATGGAACATAGTGATAATGGGTCATGTCTTTTGGTGGCCAGTTGGTGTTCATGTATCCTGGTAACACGAAAACAGGACAGTTTCAATGGCGGTAAAATGATTTTATACATACTCTTTAATTAATGTATGTGTGCAGATATGTAACATTTTTCATATGTACACAACACATTCTAAATGAACAACGGAGTCACAGTTAACTGAAAGTGATGCATATGATGTATGAAATTTATAAAACATTAAAACATCGTTTGATTCTCATCTAAAATGACATGTTCCCCTTCTCTCAACATTCCCTCCTTTTCTGGAAATCTCCACTCCAATCTCTCATTCTTATCAGGATGTGTATTATAAATTCTTGCTTCTGGTGTCCCAGCTTATTTCAGTTAATCCCCTTTCTACCAGAATTCAATATATTGGCCTATTGGGTACTTTCCAAAGCTAGTGTCTGTCATATTATTGGAGATAAAAATTCTGGCATCAGACCCAGCATTTGAATATATTGCTCTGTTGTATATGCACTGTACAAAGGACCACAGCACACAGGAATTGCCAAAACATTGAGGGATGTACATCCACTTCTTTCGATGATCTAGTTTTCTCATATTTCACATTTCATCATCTATGTTGTCTCGCTCTTTCTCTCTTTGTATCTAGTTAAGGATACAAAGACACCAGAAGCAAGAATTTCGGAGGATATCAGAAATTCTCCCAAAGGAGATGAAACATACTCATGGCAGGACAAGGCAACCATGAGTAATAAGGCATCAAATCAAAAGAGGAAACATACATTGTGGTGAAGATGATTGGGAATCCAGAGAATGCATTGGCTCTGAAACTACAGAAGGCTGACATCACTGACACTGCAGAGCTCTTAATCATGGTCAGGGAGAGAAACAGAGGGAAAGGCATTCAATTTAAACACAGAAGATGGTATTACTCAAGGAAAAAGATTCAGATGAATGAAACAATTGAATTAAAATCAGTTAATTGGTTTTGCAGAATGTGTCAGATTGAAAGCATGACCCGGGGAGAGACCCTCAGCAGGATGAGAGTATGAAAATGGAAATGTTACCACATCAGAAACCAGAGTAGGTCACTGAGTACATGACTGATGGGTGAATGGGTCTCGATGTGAACCAAGGGACAGACAGCAGAATTGCATTGCAGATATTGCAGCTCAAAACAGCGTATTTATGTGGTGCTGTAGACTACAGCAGCAGGAGAAGCAGAACAGCATTCAACCACAACCTGTAACTTTTAGCCTCGAATAATTTCCTCAGTCTGCCATTGCCATCAATACGCTCTATGTTTCAGTAATGACTGTGGGTGAACATGACTGGGTCAGAACCACGTGAACCTAAACCTGACGTGAACCCATTAAAGCTACCACACTTGACTAACAGATCTGATCGAAGCTCCGCAATCCTGTCACATTCTGTCATAAATGGTGATGAATGATTAAACAAATGACTGGAGCAAAGGGATCCACAAATATCCCCATCCTCAGTAATCGAACAGCTCTGCATATCAGTGTAAAAGACCAGGATGTGGTAGCTGCACCAACCTCAGCCAGAAGTGTTGAGTTGATGAACCACCTCACCCTCGCCATGATACCCACAGAATCACAGATGCCAGTCTTCAACCATTTCAATTTGCTGTACGTGACATGAAGAAACAGCTGAACACAGTACGTACGAAAAAGACAATGGTCCCTGACCCCATTCCTGCAATAGGACTGAAGACTTGTGCTGCACAACAAGCCGTGTCCCTGGTAATGTGGAAAATTACTCAACTATGTCCAGTTCCTAAGAGGATTACAATTACAATCTGAGCAGTTACCTCCCCCTCAGACCCACCACGACAGTCAAATTGGTGGGAGTTCTTTTTGACAGAGTTATCAAACAGCACAGAAATAACCTGCTCATTATGATTACAGATAGGTCCCCATGTGGAGATGGTGCTGCTGTGGAAAGGTCACTGGATTACTAATCCAGACCAGGCTAATGCTCTGGCATCTGGTGTAAGTTAAACACAATTGACAAAATATTAAGATGCAAAACCTGGTGTCCGTAAATAGTGACCTTGAAGCCAATGTCGATTGTAAACACCAATTTGCTTCACAAATGTACTTTCAGAAAGTGAATCTCCCGTGCTTTTCTGGCCAGGCCTAATCGTGACTGCAGACACACAGACATGTGATAAACCTTTCAATGATCTCTGATTCCGCCAACCAGGACATTCTATTGTATCAAACTGTTCCGAGGTCTAAAGGATAAAACCAGACAGAACACCCGGCCCCAGCCTCAGTATCGGAAAAGGCAATGAGAAACACAGTCCTGCTGACCCTGCAGAGACCTCCTTCCTAACATCTGAGAGCTTGTGACAACATTTACAGACTGCACAGAAACATCGGGAATGCAGTAGGCCATACAACACATTGAGCCTTCCCCATTCCAGTTCATGTTCAAACATCTCCTCAATGCACTTTTCCTACACACTGTACACATCCCTTAATGTGATTCACCGTGGGAAGCTATAAAGTCGGAAGTGCAGTAGTCCATTTGGTCTGTTGGGTTTTCTACCCAATTCAATATAACGATACCTGGCCCTTTATTTCCAAATCGTTCTCCTTCTCTCCCACCATTCCTTTACTGTATGTCTGTATTTATATTCAGTGTCTTGGCTTCCAGATTCGAGTGCATTCCCCAGGTTCACCAGTCTCTGAGGGCAGACATTTATTGTCATCTCATTGCAGAATGGTCTGTCTGTACCTAATACTGTGGACACTTGTTTTAGACAACACCAGAGCCTGGGGAATTATTATCCCTGCTTCCAATTCGTCTCACCCTGTCAGAGCTTTATATGTCTCACTGAGATCTCCACCCATTTTCCTAAACCCCATGGAATACAGGCCCAGTCGCCCCAAACTCTGCTCCCACAACAAGCCTGTCATCACAAAGATTGGTCTGGTCATCCTTCACTGCACTCCCTCAATGTCAGGTTTGTCCTTTATTAGGTACTGAGACCAAACCTGCACACAATACTGCATAGTGTTTGAGACAACGCTCTGTACAGCTGCAGTAAGACACCCTTACTCCTGGATTCAAATCCTACTGAAATGAAGGTCAGCACATCATTGAAATTCCTAACTGCTTTCTGCTCCTGCAATATTACTTTCAGTGACTGGTGTACAGGGAGATCCAGATCCTTTGCAATGTTACAGCTCCCCACTTGGTGGGTCTATGTACACTGGGCAGCGTGTGAATGCCATTCCCAGTATTGACTTCTGAGTTCAGACCTCACTGCGCTGCAGGGACCTCGGAGGTCTGCGCAGAAAGAAACAACAAAAAGGCCCATACGTTGCTTTTTAGATCAACATGTTTCAAACAATCCCTTTTCAAATGAAAAGCTGACAATCCCTTTTCAAATGAAAAGCTGCCAATCTCTTGTTCCCACCAAAGGGCACACCGTCACCTCCACCCACATTGCTCTCCATCTGCCACATATTTGCCCATTCACTCCACTTGCCTTAGTCACCTTAAAACTTTTATACAACCTCCTCACCCACTCGCAATCCAACATCCTTTAGTTTTGTCAGCAGGTTGTGATATATTGTATCTGATTCCCACAACCACATTTTAAATGGACATTGTGAACAGCTGGTACCCGAGCACCGATCCCTATGATACCTCAGCAACCTTCCTCTGTTAAAAAAAATCTGTTTTTTCAATTTATTTATTTCGTGAGTCTGGGTGTGACTGGCTGGGCCAGCATTTATTGCCTGTCCCTAGTTGCCCCTTGAGAAGGTGGTGGTGAGCTGCCTTGTTGAACCGCTGCAACCCACTGTGGATTCAGTGATAGTAACACCATTGAATGCCAAGGGACAGCGGTTAGATTGTATTTTAGTTGTGATGGTCACGGAGTGGCAATTGTGTTACGTGAATATTACTTGCCACTTTTCAGCCTGGATACTGTCTGGATCTTGTTGCATTTGGACATGGACTGCTTCAGTATCTTAGGAGCCACAAATGTTGCTGAATATTGTGCAATCATTGGCAAACATCCCCACTTATGACCTTAGAATAGAGGCAATGTCGTTGATGAAGCAGCCCTGAAGATGTTTGGGCCTAGGCCACTGCCTGAGGGACTCCAACAGACTTGCCCTGGAGCTGAGTTGACTGGCCTTTATCAACCATGACCATCTTCCTACGTGTCAGGTCTGATTCTAACCAGCGGGGAGTTTGGCCCTGATATGCATTGATTCCAGTTTTGTTAACTCCCCTTGGGAGAAGACAGTCTTGATTTAAAGGACTGTCACTCTCACCCCACCTCTGGAATTCAGCTCTTTTGTCCATGTTTGAACCACGGTAATGAGGTCAGGAGCTGAGTGGCCCTGGTGCAGCCCAAACTGGGCGTCATTGACCCGGTTATTGCTGAGCAGGTGCAGCTTGAAAGCACTGAGACATTCCACCACTTTACTGATGATCAAGAGTAAACTGATGGAGTGGTAATTGGCCGGATTGGATTTGTTGTACTTTTTATATACAGGAGATACTTGGGTAATTTTCCACGTAATCAGGGAAATGTTATTGTTGTAACGGTATTGGAACAGCTTGGTGAGGGCAGTGACAAGGTCTGGAGAACAACTTTTCAGTACTATTGACAGAATGTTGTCAGGGTATGAACCCTCTGGTTATCCAGTATCTCCAACTGAATCTGGATATCGCGTGGAGTGAATCAAATTGGCTGATGGCTGGTAACTGAATTGCTGAGGACCACTGAAGGAGGCTGAGGTGCATCATCCACTCAGCACTTCTGACTGAAGATTGTTGCGAATGCACCAGCCTAATCTTATACACTGAAGTGCTGGGCATTTCCATCATGAAGGATTGGGATACTCGTGGAATCTCCTCCTCCAATGACTTGTTTAATTGTCCATAACTATTCTCATCTAGAACTAGAAGGACTGCAGAGCTTAGATCTGATCCTTTGCTTGTGGGATCACTTAGCTTTGTCTATCACTTACTGCTTATGCTGTCTGGCGCACAAGTTGTCCTGTTTGGTGACTTCATCAGGCTGACACCTCATTGTCAGGTATGCATGGTACTGCTCCTGCCCTCCTGCATACTCAATTGAACCAAGGTTGATCCTCTAGTTTGATGGTAATTGTTGTGAGGGGGATATGCCAGGCCATGAGGTTGTGCTGGAGTACAATTCTGCTGCTATTGATGACTTGTAACACGTTATGCGAACCCAGATAGATCTGTTCGAAGTCTGTCCCAGTTAGCACGGTGATAGTGCCACCTATGCTGGTGGAGCTTATTCTCAATGTGCAGGTGTGACTTTATCTCCACAATAACTATGCAGTGGTCACTCTTAACGATAATTTCATGGACAGATACTTCTGCAACTGGCAGATTAGTAAGGCTGTGGTCAAATATGGCTTTTCCCTCTTGTGGGTTCCTTCACCACCTGCCGTAGACCCAGTCTATCCGGTATATCCTTTAGGGCTCGGCCAGCTCAAGTAGTAATTCTGCTGCTGAACCACTCTTTTTGTGGACATTGACATCCCCAACCCAGAGTACATTTTGTGCCTTTGCCACCCTCAATGCTTCCTCCAAGTGTTGGTCAGCTTGGAGGAGTACTGACTCATCAGTTGGGAGAGGTCGATACATAGTAATCAGCAGGAGGTTTCCTTTCTCATGTGTAAACTAATGCCATGAGTCTTCCTGGGATACAGTTCACTGTTGAGGACTCCCAGAGCAATTCCCTTCCAACTGTATCCCACTGTGCCACCACTTCTGCTTTGTCTGTCCTGCTGGTGAAACAGGAGATATCCGGGGAAGGTGATGGGGTGTCTGGGACATAGTCATACTCACAGAATCAGACCTTAAATTCATAGTTTTGCCATTTCCCTGTTTCCCATTCTCCATTCTCTGGTTTCAAACTGGAAAAAAACCTACACTGTTTTTTCATACTTCTCACATTGATATAATTTGACAAGCTATAACAGTTCACTCTTATAATCTTTAGAAACCCACCAATTCATGTCTTAAGCTGCTCAGCTCCACATCATACACTCACAGGAGCATAGTTTCTGTACCAACAGAAATACAGCATGATCTATATTAGTCCCACTTTCCAACACCAGGCCCATAGCCTGGAATGTTATGAAACTTCCAAGTGCTTGTCCAGGTACTTTTAACGGTTGAGAGGTTAGCCATGATAACTCCCCTCTCAGGAAGTACATTCCAGACCTCAACACACTTTGGGTGTAAAAAAGTAATCTTTAACTCGTCTGTGAACCTCGAACCCTTCACTTTTAGATTAGATTTCTTACAGTGTGGAAACAGGCCTTTCGGCCCAACAAGTCCACACCGCCCGCCGAAGGGCAACCCACCCATACCTCTGACATTTACTCCTTAACTAACACTACGGGCAATTTTGCATGGCTAATTCACCTGACCCTGCACATCTTTGGACAGTGGGAGGAAACCGGAGCACCTGAAGGAAACCCACGCAGACACAGGGAGAACGTCAGTCGCCTGAGGCAGGAATTGAACCCGGGTCTCTGGCGCTGTGAGGCAGCAGTGCTAACCACTATGCCACCGTGCCGCCCACTTTAAAAGTGTGCTCCCTGGTTCTTGACCCTCTGTCTAAAAGGAA
>NW_025214529.1:0-11148 GCF_004010195.1 Chiloscyllium plagiosum | reverse complement strand
ACATCTATACCATTTATGAATGTTACAAATAATAAGGGACACAACACTGATCCCTGTGGTACACCAGGGGACACTGGTCTCCAGTCACACAAACAGACTTCTCCCACCACCCTCTGCCTCCTGACACTAAGACAATTTTCATTGTAACTTGTCAAGTTATCCTTGATATTGTGAGATTTTACATTATTTTTTCAATTTCCCATGTGGAACTTTGTCAAAGGCCTTGCTGCAAAACTAAATAAGCGACCTTCTCAGACTAATTAAATCAAATTCATTAGGTGTGACTTCACTCTGATAAAGTCCTGAATCAAATTCATTAGGTGTGACTTCACTCTGATAAAGTCCTGATGATTATCCCTGATCAAACCTTGTGACTCTGATTGGAGTTCGATTTCCTCCTTCTCTATTTTCTCCAGTAGTTTCCCGAACAGTGATCTAATACTTGCTCGAGGATAGTTACCTTGGCAAATATCTACCACCCTTACTTTGAAGTGGAATCATATTAGCTGCTCTCCAGTCCTCTGGCACCTCCCCTGTGGTCAGACTCCAATTAAAATTTCTTCCCTTGACTCCAACAGTGTCCAGACCTGCGGATTTGTCCAATTTTATACCAGACAAAGCCTCAAACCCTTGCTCAATCTCTTCAAGAGCTTTCCAGTCCATCTTCTTGAATTCTGTACCTGCATCCTCCTTCTCCCAAGTAAAACAGCTGTGATGGTTTCATGTAACAATCTATCAATTTTCTCCGGGTTGACGCACTGATTGCCGCTTTGGTTTCTAATGGACACTAACTGTTTGCTGATTATTCTGTTCTACTTGTCCGTGTAGAAAACCGTGGGATTCTCCCTAATCTTGCACTTCTCCATGTCCCTCTGTTATTCATTCCCCCTATGTTCCTAAGCTTCTAAGTTTCACTACAATCACCTCTCACCTTTTGAAACTCGAGATCACAGGCTGAGTTTCCCCATCAGACAATCTTGCCATTTTATGGATTAGTCTGGAGAATACCTTTTGCAGTTCCTCTGTAGTCAGTATATTCTATCTTAGATTGGGACTCCAAATGGTACGCAATACTCTAATTTTAGTCTCAGCAACACTCTATGCAGCTGGTGCACGACATCTTCTATATTGCAATTACATACACATGAATGTTAACCTAATTTTTCGTTTTCTATTTGCACGCGTTCGTCCCAATTCCTTTCACTTTAACTTTTCTTATGATGTTAGTGGGAGAGTTCCTCCTGAATATTCAACCATATGTTATCCATTAGCTCCTTGTTGCCTACGTCCACAAGAATCATCTTCAAACCATTCCAAAAAATGTTTGCCACGTATGCATGATCATCCTCCCCAGTTTTCCCATTACCTTCTATATATCCAGTAACACGTTCTTTGTAATTCAGCCCAAGAGACGCCCGACCGCAGATTACAAGTTAACTGATCTGTAGTTCATCACTCTCCATCTTCATCCTTTCTTAAACTGTTGGATATTATTTATAACTTTTGCCATATCCAGATTGGCCAAATATCGTTCAGGAATATATTGGAAAATAGCATGAAAATCCGCAATGCAATCAATACATCTATTGCTGCTTCCTCTGATATTCTTGTATGAAGTACATCTGATCTGTCAGATTTATAAATACTCAATCCAGTTTTTTTTTTCAAAGATGACCTCAACACTGATAAGAATGATCTTAAACTTTACTTACACAAGTCCCATGGTCACTTGGTATTTCTGGGAGAATTTCTGGATATTCTGTCTTGAAGATAGACACAAAGAAACTGTTTCTTTCCCCTGTGATTTCTCTGTTCTCTACAATAAATTACCCTGCCCGCACGCATACTGTTCCATATTTGACCTTGTTTTTACATTAGTTTCATACATTGATGTACTTTTTTTAGCAGTCTTTATGTTTTTTTTTCCGCAGTCTTTATGTTTTTCTTTAGCAGTTTTTATGTTTTTCTTTTGTTTGCATGCTGTTTCGCTTTTTGATTTCCTTCTCAGTTTCTTGGTCAACCGTTGCTGGGTCCTACATTTCTCCGAATCCACTGGCTTACTACAACACTTGGCATTTTTCTAAGCTGCTTCCATTGACCTAATAGGTAGTTAAAGGTGAGGCTGAAAGGGTTAGGTCGGAGAGGAGGGTGGACCAGATTGATGGGAAGGAAGATGAACACATAGGAACATTCAAAAGGGGGGAGTGTGCTGAGTTAGAAGATTGAACTGAGATAAAGTGGAGTTCGGGGAAATGGGGAAACTGGTGAAATCTACATTAATCCCCTGTGGAGGGTCCCAAGGCAGAAGAACAACCTTTCTCCATCCATGCTTTGGGGGGTTAGGGTTTGGCGATGGAGGAGGCCCAGGACTCTCATGTCCTTGGCAGAGTGGAAAGGAGAATTAAAGTGTTTAGCCACAAGGTGGTGGAGTTGGTCAATGTGGCTGTTCCAGCGATATTCTCTGAAATGATCCACGTGTGTCTTGCCAATGTAGAGAAGACCACACTGAGTTTAAAGGATGCAGTAGATGAGGCGTTCTGTCTCCCTTCATCACCTATCACTTTCAACACCACCTTCATCTACCTATCGCATTCCTAGCTACCTGCCTCCTGCCACACCCCCTTCTAATTTAACTCTCAGCTCCCTTGACCCAGAAGCCTCATTCCTGATGAAGGGTTGTGCCCGAAACGACAATGCTCCTGCTCCTAGTACGCTGTCTGACTGTGCTTTTCCAGCGCCACTGATCCCCAGCAGCTGCAGTGCCCACTTTCTCCTCACACCTTCAGGGCTTGCATGATTCAGATTTATAACAGTTACTTCAAATAAAACAAAAACTACCGTATACTCAAAACAGCATAAAGGAAAACTAATGCATTGTGGTCACTGTTCCCAAAAGGTCCAAATGTGTATATCTCATTTTCCTGTTTTATAACCTGCCGAACATTTGTATTGCAGCTTTCACTTTGATATATAATTCCTATCAATGTTTCCTTCTCCTTGCTGTTTTTACACTCCACCTTACAAGATTCTGTAGATTCTGAGCGATGTGGGCTTTGGGGAGATTAATGGTAGAGATCATCTTGCCACATCATTTATTATCTTCTTAACCATCATTGTGACATTTTCTCCAGATTTCCCGTTATGATAGTGGAGTAGAGAAGGACAATGATCGTTCAACAATGCTCTGTATTATCCCCAGAGAGCTGAGACTGCTCTAACCTGGGTGGGAACCTTACTGCAGGCTGGTAAAGAAGCTCTAATTTCAACATAGATGACAGGAAGGAGTCAACAACTGAAACGAATTACACAGATAATGGAGGGATCAATTCCGTTCTCCAGCCTGTTACACACGAACAACAGAAGGATATTCAGGCCTTTGACCCTGTTACACTAGAATAGGACGACGCTGTTCAGCCCCTGGAGCCTGGTGTATATTTACAGGAGGAGGCCAATCAGCCTCTTGAATCTATAACACTGGCCCCAGAGTAGGCCAGGCGACACCAGTATCCTGTCACAGAGCAACAGGATCAGTCCATTCATCCACCTCAAGTTTGTAACAGAGGAACTGAAAGCGGTCACATAGTGACTGGAGATTTGTTACACTGGGATAACAGGAGGCCATTCAGATACACTGAGTCTGTTGCAAGAGAATTGGATAAGGATAAAAACTATCTGAGACTTATTTCAAGAGAACGGAGGAGGTAATTCAGACACGTGTCTGTTGTATGGGAACAAGAGAAGACCAATCGCTCCATTGGTCCCATCTCTGGGATACATGAGGAGACCGTTCAGTATTTCCACCTGTTATGGAGAAATATGAAAAGACCCATCAGCCCCTCAAAATGTTACACAGCAACAGGAAGATTCCATAATGTCCCAATCCTCTAACATATCAACAGAAGGAGGTCATTCTGGCCTTGGAGATGACAACATGGGAACGCCAGAAAGACTTCATCCCATCGATTTTGTACACCAACAGGATGATGTGTCCAGTCAACCACACATTACGCTTATGCAGCAATTGGAGCAGATCTCTTAAAACCTTTTGCCCATCAAACTGGAATACAAAGAAAACGTAAAGGTTTTAGAAAGGGAAGAACAATAAAGTATTGTAATTTAGGCAAATTATTAGAATCCATTGTTGTGGACATTTGCAAACGTAAACCACAATTCATCGGAGTCAACATGGTTTTTACAAAGGATAAATCATGATTGAAGTCTTTTCTTGAGTTATTTAAAGATGTGATAAACAAGGTGGATAATGGGAATCCTGGAAATCGAATATATCTGGTCTTCATAAAGGATTCAGATACGTCGCTTCTCCAAAGAGTGAGTGGTAAGATCAGACAGCATCGGTTTAGGAGTAATGTATTGGCTTGGATGGAGGATTGGTTAACCAACAAAATGCAGTCAGGTGAATTAACTGTGTCATTTTCTATTGGAAAATGCAATTTGTTGGGTGTCATAGATTTCAGTTCTCATGCTTCAACCATTTGTGATCGACATTATTACTCGGTTGACGGGATAGAAAATGCTATAGCTACATTTTCAGATGACACTAACATTGGTGGGAAATTACTTCGGAATGATGATGCAAGACATTTAAAAACTATATGTATAGATTGGGTGAATGGGCAAACATTTGGCAATGAAAATTAAAGTGGATAAATATGGGGTTATTCAAGTTGGCCAGCCTAATAAAAAGGCAAATTATTATCTAAATGGAGAGAAACTTCAAAGTGCTTAAGTGTAGAGGTGTCTGCTTGCATATCACAAGAAACTTGCTTGTGGGTACTTGAAGTAATGAGGAATGCAAGCATAACCTCAGCGTTTAATTGTAAAAGGATAGAGTAGAAAGGTAGGGAGTGTTGCTGTAGCTATGCAAGGCGTTAGTGAGGCTGCAACTGGAGTACAGTTTGGGTGTCCTGCAGAATGAGGTATTTCCATTGGAGGCAATTCAGAAGAGCTTCATTAGATTGATTCCATATTTGAAATGTTTGTCTTATGAAGAGTAATTGAGCAGTTTAGGCCTATACTCTCGAGTTTATAAGAATGAAAGGAGATCTCGTTGAGGTCCGTAAAATGCTAAACGTAACTGAAAGTGTAGATGTGGAGTGGATATTTTTTAATGTGGCGCAATCTACAATAAGAGACTACAGTTTGAGGATCGAGAGATGTCAGGAAAGTGTAACAGAGGCCGCGATAACATCAGCCATGATTGTATTTCATGGCGGAGCAGGTTCAAAGGGTTGGATTCCTGACTGATGGTCCTTGTTCATATTCAGCTTTACGACTGTGTTACACAGTAATGGGAGAGGATTATGTATCAAACAGGAAGCAGGCTAAATCAGTTTAAATCAGTTTGACAGAACGTCACCAGTAGGGTCACACAGTGACCAGTGCTGGGTCCTCAACGATTTACAATCTATATCAATGACCAGGAGGATGGAACAGATATACAGATACTGAGTTTGGTCATGTTGCTGTGAAAAGCAAGAGATTAAATTATCAAGAGAGGGGGGAGGGTGTACAGATAGATACAGAGAGATAAAGGCAATGGCTAATAATTTGGCATCTGCAATACAACATGATATAATCTGTCATTTCATTTACAGGAATATGGAAGGCAGTATGTTACTGAAATGGAGAGGGATTACAGGGATTAATGATACTGTGTACTAGGGGATTCACTCAGACCCGTTCAGACATGGGAGGTTTTGCCTCCCTGATCGTCTGCTCCTTGACGCTCCAAGTGACCCCATTGCTCTCCGTACACATGGAATGTTTTGAAGTGTTTGGTTGGGGATGGGGGAAGGTGTTTTGAAATGTGTATCAAGGGGGTGCCCTTTATCCAAGATACATTCATTCCTTTCTACATGGAGATCTGAAGACGATGGGAATGGCTGCCCGCTTGCGAATGAAGAGGCTGTGGTTGCTGTCTGGACAGGGGTATTCACCAACATGATGTACTGTGATGGGCACGCTGCAAGATTAATACAGAGAGTTCTCCTTCAGTTCCTCTACCTCTCCCCATTGACACGGCTACTCCGCAGATGCCATGTACACCATCGGGAATCCCACTATACTGGATACATCCGGCAGCTCCCTGCTGAGGGTGAAACAATGTATTTACCTCATCCACCATATATATCCTCCGTCACGGAATGGTTACATTGATGGCAACATGCTGGGAGATGATGGATATGTCACCCAGTCCTGTTTGAAAAGTTCCAGAACATAGAAGCTGAATGAAACTGTGACCCGAACAGCCACTGGCAGCACCGTCCTTCCCCCTGGTGTGAAGCTGCAGGACGTGTTAAAGGAGGTGACACCGCTCTGTGACCAGCTCTTTGTTCAATCAGTGTCCCCTCACACTCTGCTCCTGGGTTAAGTGGGGCTTGGGAAGCTGTTCCTGGAAAACCCGGGGTGGGTCCAGCAGATCCCTTTCCCCAGACACACTCACTGTGTGGTTTCAAAGCTTCCCCTCTCTGCAACCTCTGCTCCATTGTTGTTCATGTTGCAGACCCAGATGTTGTAACTATAGTCCACAGGCTCCATCCAAAGTTGGGTCACCAAATCCTCAGGTCTCCTTGGATGTCTGAGGCAGCTCACAGCACAACCTCCAGCAAAATATCCCCAGCTGCTGCACTAACTTTTCAATAACAAGAGTCAGTCAGAAACCCCTCGTCTCTAAGTGTTGTGAACCAGACCAGATTCCCGCAAAATATTTTAAGAAGGCCACTTAGACCCAAACCTTTCCTTATTTTGAATATAGATGAGAAGTGTGCCTTACAGATATGTTGTGACTGGTCAAACCACTTGACATTAAGCAAAATATAATCTATTCAAATGCTTTAGTTAAAATACAATCAAAGAAAAGAAAATTTTGGGATGGCTTATATGTTGGAACACTTACACAAACAATAGATACCGTACCTTATTGGTATACACTGCTTGGCACAAAGATATATTCAAATACAAGTTCTTACATGCAGTTTTCGGATCCAGGAGAAATCTACATCAATAGAGATCTCAGAGAGAAAGGCAGCTGGGGATCATGTATTGACACTTCCAACCCTTCTGGGACCCGAACAACTTCTGAATGCTGCAGCTAAAAACAAAACGAGGAAACCTGGTCTGGAAGAGGTGGCCACTGCCCTTCCATTGTTACCACCGGTTTAATAAAACCTAAAGGCTTTCTCAGTTATTTACTTAAACTGTTTTCAGACAGCAGTTCTACACCTCTGCCTTAAAAACCGCTTTTCCAGAAAAAAACCCAAGAGAAAATAACATTTTTACAGTAATAGTATACTCACAACTCCACCTTTAATAAAATGATCCATCAATATACAAAGATGGATTCATTTTAGACCTCCTAATTTTCCTCTATTCGTAGAGTGGAATGCATATATATTACATTGACTCTGAGCATACAAATGTTCACAGCGAGTTTCGATTTCAGTCATTTTACTTCTGCCACAGAATGCCTTTTGTCTTTCTTCGTCCAAGTCTCCACAACGTGTCAAAACTCATATTTTCTCGCCCTGTCAACTTTATAATTTCAAATTGAATGGCAGCAATAATAAGCTCAATAAAAACAGACTGGTATTTTTCTCCCTAAATTTCTCCACAAACTTTAAGGGGTCACGATCAGTGATAAAGATTTGTCTCATGTATGTTATTGGGAATGTAAATGCTGAAATGTTATAACGCCAATGCCAAGCTCAAGGCCTCCTTTCCCATTGTGGAATAAATCAGTTGATGTTTCCACTGGACACTCTGACCACACGTTACATAATGGAGCACTCCTCATCTCTCCAATAGTCCTTCTGAATGACATAGCTCCTCATGTCTCAGCATAAAAGAATTGCATGCTTCTGTACCTCTTAATGCTGTAACCCCTTTACCTGCTACTCCTGGCCTATGCAAGTAAAACTTACTCTCACAGGGATATGTTTTAAGAAGATCTCGCACATTCTTCTTAATCCCTCACAGAAACCAAACTTTGATTTCAGAACCCAATCATCATTATCAGCCATTTCAGCTTCTAATCTTGCCATAGTAACTCTCTGCTCTTCCACACGAGTTCTCACGACTGCAGGAAGTGAATTGTTGAACTTCTCCAAAATTAGAGTCTCTCTCAGAGTGTCATAGCTTTGCTCTGTTTTTAATACCCCTCCCCACCTTTCAAAATTAGTTTGTTTGATTCTTTCAAACACAACGTGCGTTTAACCAGGGATGCTATTTTAGATTCCCGAAACACTGTCGGCTTTTGGCACAAGCTCATATGCACTTCAGATGGCTTTCTTCACCTCCTCCGATAGGGATGCAAATACCTATCAGCTTTGTTTGGATAAACTAAATCCACATGTTCTCTGGCCAATGCACTTGTTTAGCCACTTTCTGAAATGAAATTAAAAAGGCTCCCCCATCATTCTCATCAAATTTAAATAATGCGTGGATGTATTTAAACAGATCCTGATCAGGCATTTGGCTACCATAGGGTTGCTCATCTTTACTATCCTCTAATGAAAATCCATACAAAATGAAGAGAAATTTAGAATAACATAACTATTGATAAACTTAACTGAATAATGGATACAGTACGTTCTACAAATGAACTGTTCAATCTATTAACATCACCTAAACACGCCCCTTGGCAAAAAGGAACATTCAGATACGCATTCATGCATACAGTTCTCCAATCCAGGAGGAAACACCATCAAGTGAGGTTTTAGAGTGAGTAGCAGCTCGAGATAACTTACTAAAACTTCCAACCCCTCTGGGACCCCAAGTACCCGGTGATTGTTACAGCTACAAGAAAAAACAAACTAGAAAGCCTGGTGTGTGCGAGCTGGCCATTGTTACTACTATTTATTAAAAAACCTAAAAGAACAGTAAGTTATTTACTTGAGCCGTTTTCAGTTGGCACTTTGGCCTTTAAGACCTCTTACTAAAAAAAATGAGAAACTAACGTTTTATTTAAAAAGTGACAGCATTGTCACACAGCTTAGATGCCTGGTCCTTCACTCAGTGCGCTTCCTCGTGTTACTGATCGCAAGGTCACCTGAGAGGGACAACCACAGGTACAGACCAAGTTACAAGGATGTATCTCATAACTTCTGAAACACGCCTGTCTATGGACCATCACATGGGACATACCGGGAAGTGAACAACAGCTTGACACACACCATTTCAGCATTTCTGAACTACACAATGCCAGCACTCGATACACTAGGGAGCCAAAACCCAAGGCCAGGGAAAGATACTGAGGGACAGAGAGATTCAGATTAAAGACAGAAACAGACAGTCAATTAACTGAGAAGATATTGTGGAAATATGTGGAAAAAGACAGAGCAGTGGGACTAGCTGGAAAAGTGAGATCTTCGAGAGTAAAATTACAAGAATGAGAACATTGAATAAATGCATTGTCAGCTCAGCTGGAATGGTTTGTTACATCAAATTCTGAATCTGCTTCACCGAACACCACAAACAATATAAACTGGGACAAGATGACAGCCCAGCATGGAGAGCTGTGCAGACCATGCTAGTGTGTTGCTCAGTAAACCGCACTATCTGCACAGCATGGAGAGTATTGTAAACTTTACTATCATATGCAAACTATACTCGCATCAGATTACTGCCTACAATGGGAAGATTTGCTCTGTGTGTGTGTCTGTGTGTGTGTGGTTGAATGCGAAACTCACTGTTTGAGAAGGAACGCACAAGGAGGAAACTATTTTAAATACGAACAATTGACAGGCTTTTTGTTAATCAACAGAGAGAACGAGAGAAGTTTCATGGACAGATGAGATAAAGTGTTTGAGAATGTTAAAATAAAGTCATTGCCAGACACAACAGCAATATAATCTGCGTGCACATGAATGACAGATGGATGGGGGTTTGGTGTGAGGTCGAATCAGATTTGCTTCAGCAGGTTTGATGCCGGGAGCGTCAGCAGCAGATTATTGGCTTCATTAAGCCTGTACTTCACAGCTCAAGGTTCAACCAGCAGATGGAATAAACCAGTGAGATATCTTCTGGCGTGGGGAGTATTTCAAGTTAGAAATGGTCAGGGAATGGTGTCAGGAATCAGCTCATAGTTAAAGGGATCTCCCACAGTTGTGACTTGTCTGCTTCAGCTGCAGATATTGGCCAGGGATGGGATGGAAACAGTGGAAGGAAGTGGAGTTTGTAACCAGAGCAGTAGACAGTGACCTCTATGCTCTTAACAGCAAAGGCAATGATACAATGCATTGTGGTTCTCCCCTGAAACTGAATAGATCAACATAGAGACCCATGAGTAACACTGCCAGAGCAGAGGAAGATGGTAATTGAACACGTTCATTGATGTAGTTAGTAGTAGTCTGTAGAGTAAATATCTGGATTGAGAGATTCACCAGGATAATAATAGTGGCAAGATGTGTAGACGATATGAAAGAACAATAATACAGTCATAACTGGGTTATAGAAAACAAAATCTGGACAGTGACACTCACCAGGGCCACCAACAATAGCCAGGAAGGGATAATAAAAATATTGAATAATGAGAAGAGCGTAATAGATCAGCGATGATACTGACTACCAATAAAATGCAGAAAGACACCAAACAAAATCGGATAAGCTCCTGTCTATTGTTGGAATATTCCAGTCTAATGTTCTCAGATACTGATCCATTGTTTGAATATTCCAGTCTAATGTTCTCAAATTATGATCCATTGTTGGCACATTCCAGTCTAATGTTCTCAAATTATGATCCATTGTTGGCACATTCCAGTCTAATGTTCTCAGATACTGATCCATTGTTGGCACATTTCAGTCTAATGTTCTCAGATTCTGATCTCTCCTCCCCCTCTGGATCTGCTGATCCCTGTCAGTGCTGTCGGTGATGCACGCGCTCATGTTATGGAATAACACATTGAACGAAGCCCATTTATTATTAAAAGGTGGAAACCCTCCACTGGCATAATTAGAATCCATGGAGATTGGCATTAATCGCACTTACTGAACAAATGGACTCAGTTAACCTGTTCAAAACATCACTTTTCATTTACTGGTTTTGGATGGAATGGATGAGGGTTGCTGAGGGATGGATCATAAATCTTTAAATCTTTAAAATATTTTTATTAACTTGTATATGAGAGTATT
>NW_025214528.1:42556-45449 GCF_004010195.1 Chiloscyllium plagiosum | reverse complement strand
ATTGCTGAGCCTTTGGCTTTGATCTTTATGTCATCGTTGTCATCAGGAGTAGTGCCAGAGATTGGAGGATAGCAAATACTGTTCCCTTGTTTTAGAAGGGGAGTCGGGACAACCCTGGTAATTATAGGCCATGAGCATTACTTCGGTGGTGGGTAAGATGTTGGAAAAGATTAAAAGAGATAGGATTTATAATCATCTGGAAAGGATTCATTTGATTAGGTTTTGTCAAGGGTAGGTCATGCCTCACTAACCTTATTGAATTCTTCAAGAAAGTGGCACAGGTGGATGAAGGGGATGAAGGTAAGGTGGTTGATGTGGTGTATATGGACTTCAGTAAGGCTTTGATAAGGTTCTATGTCGTGGGCTATTGCACAAAATACGAAGTGTTAGGATTGAAGGTGATTTAGCGGTTTGGATCAGAAATTGGCTCACTGAAAGAAGACAGAGGGTGGTGGTTGATGGGAAATGTTCATTCTGGAGATCAGCTACCAGTGGTGTGCCACAAGGATCTGTTTTGGGGCAACTGCTGTTTGTCATTTTTATAAATGATCTGGAGGAGGGTGTAGAAGGATGGGTTAGTAAATTTGCAGACAACATGAGGGTAGACAGAGATGTGGATCGTACCGAAGGATGTTATGGGTTACTGAGGGACACAGATAACATGCAGAATTGGGCTGAGAAGTGGCAAATGGAGTTAAATGCAGAAAAGTGTGAAGTACTTCACATTGGAAGAAGTAACAGGAATACAGCGCTGGGATTATGGTAACATTCTTGGCAGTGTAGATAAACAGAGAGATCTCGGTGTCCAGGTGCATAAATCCCTTAAAGTTGTCATCTAGGTTGATAGGGTTGTTAAGAAGGCATATGGTGTATTGGTATTTATTGGCAGGGGGATTGAGTTTCAGAGCCATGGGGACATGCTTCAGCTGTACAAGCCACTGGTAAGGCTGCACCTGGAGTATTGCGTGTATTTCTGGTCACCACATTATAGGAAGGATGTGGAAGCTTTGGAAAGGGTTCAGAGGAGATTTACTAGGATGTTGTCTGGTATGGAGGGAAGGTTTAATGAGGAAGGTTCGAGGGAACTGAGGCTGCTTTTGTTGGAGAGAAGAAGGTTGAGAGGTGACTTAATCGAGACATAGAAAATAATCAGAGGGTCAGATAGGGTGGACAGGGAGAGCCTGTTTCTTTGGATGATGAAGACTAACACGAGGGAACATAGCTTTAAATTGAGGAGTGTTAGATTTAAGACAGATATTGGGGTAGTCTCTTCACTCAGAGAGTAGTAAGCACATGGAATAGCCTGCCTACAACTGTAGTAGACTCACCGACATTAAGGGCATTTAGATGGGCATTGGACATACATATGGATAATAATGGAATGGTGTAGTTTAGACAGACATCAGATTAATTTCACAGGTTGGTGCAACATTGAGGGCCGAAGGGCCTGTACTGCACTGTAACGTTCTATGTTCTATGTTCGAGGAGATAGTTCGGGAGGTCTTAGAGAACATAAAGGTGGATAAATCTCTGGGGACTGATCTAATGAATCTCAGAATGTTGTGAGAAGTAAGAGAGGAAATTACACGACCCCTTGCAGAAATATTTGCAACATCTGTAACTATGGGCGAGGTGCCTGATGACTGGAGAGTGGCTGATGTTGTACCTTGGATTAACAAAGGGTGTAAAGAGAAACTGGGGAATGATAGACCTGTGAGTCTGACTGTGGTTGTGGGTAAATTGTTGGAAGTGATTATCAAAGATAGGATTTATGGACATTTAGAGAGGGACAAATTGATTAAAGATAGTTGGCATGGTGTGTGAGGAAAATCGTGTCTCAAAAACTTGGTCGAGTATTTTCATGATTGATGATGGCAGAGCGTTAAACGTTGTTTATTTGGGTTTTATAGTAAAGCCTATGACAAGCTTCTCCATGGTAGATTAATGAGTAAAGTTAGGTCACATGGGATTGCCAATTGGCTTGCCAATTGGATACAGAATTGGCTTAATGGCAGGACACAGAGAGTAATGGTGGAGAGTAATGCTTTTCAGACTGGAGGCCTGTGACCAGCGGTGTTGCCACAGGATTGGTTGTGGGTCCTCTTTTGTTTGTCATTATTAGAAATGATTTGGATGAGAATACAGAAGGCATGATTAGTAGTTTTGTGGATCACACCAAAATTGGTGACATAGCAGACAGTGAAGAAGGTTTTCTAAGATCACAAAGAGATCTTGATCAGATGGGCCAATGTGCTGAAAAATGGCAGATGGAGTTCAATTTGGATAAATGTGAGGCATTGTATTTTGGTACAACAAACAAGGGTAGGGCTTATTCAATTCAATTGGTAGGGCTTTGGGTAGTGCTGAAAATGTGTTGCTGGAAAAGCGCAGCAGGTCAGGCAGAATCCAAGGAGCAGGAGAATTGACGTTTTGGGCATGAGCCCTTCTTCAGGAATGATTCAGGAATGCTGACTGACCTGCTGCGCTTTTCCAGCAACACATTTTCAGCTCTGATCTCCAGCATCTACAGTCCTCACTTTTTCACTTGGGTAATGTTGTAGAGCAGAGGGACTACAGCTCCAGGTACATAATTCTTTGAAGTTTGCGTCACATATAGAGAGGGTGGTTAAAAAGGCATTTGGCACGCTTGTCTTCATTGCTCAGTCCTTTGAGTATAGGAGTTGGGAACCTCATGTTGAGATTATGCAGGGCATTGGTGAGACCTCTTCTGGGAAACTGTGAGCAGTTCTGGTTGCCCTGTTATAGGAAGGGTATTATCAAGCTGGAGGAGAAAGTGAGGACTGCAGATGCTGGAGATCAAAGTTGAAACTTTATTGCTGGAACAGCACAGCAGGTCAGGCAGCATCCAGGGAACAGGAGATTCGACGTTTCG
>NW_025214528.1:39355-42535 GCF_004010195.1 Chiloscyllium plagiosum | reverse complement strand
AGAAAGGTGAGATAAACTGGGATGTTTTTCACTGAAGCGTAGAAGGTTGAGCAGTGATCTGATAGATGTTTAGAAAATAATGAGAGGAATAAATAGTTGTCTTTTCCCTATGATGGAGGATTTCAAGACAAGGCGGTACATTTTTAAAGTTAGAGAAGAGTTTTAAAAACATTTTCACATAGACGGTGGTTTGTGTGTGTGAACTGAACTTCCAGAGGAAGTGGTGGATGTGGGAACAATTACAGTGTTTAAAAGACATTTGGATAAGTACACGAACAGGAAAGATTGGGAGGGATATGGGTCAGGAGCAGGCAGATGGGATGGGTTAGTTTGGTATTATAGTTGGAACAAAGGGTCTGTTTCTATACTGTATGACTCTGTGATTCTCTGTGTTGAAGGGGCAGTGTCAGCTCCAGAGGCTTTAGGGATGGGGTGTGGTGCTACCAGGTCTGGAAGGTGGGGTCAGTACCACCTGGGTCACTTTGGGTGGGGTTTAAGGACAGTGAGAGAGGGGCTGGGTGGGTGTTGGGTGGCAATGGGTGATGCAGGTGGTTGTAGTTCCAATCCTGTTGGCAGGAGCAGGGGCCACAATTGGGTCAAATGGGGTATTAAGTCTAATGAAAGGGCGGGGTTGTTGTTTTGCTGGTTATGGGGTGGGGGGAGGTGACCATTCCAATGGGGTTGTGTTTGGGGAGAAGGGGAGTAGTGGGTCAGTGATGAGGGATCTGTAGGCTCCTGGGGTTGGTGAAGTGTGTCGGTGACAATGACTGACTCCTGATCAGAATTCTAGGGCCAATGAAGTGAGAAACTTGGATAAAGCCATTGATTAGAATCATTGAACTAATGAACCAGTGGGAACAATGAGTGTAAATGGAAATGAAATGCTTCCTGCTGACGTTAATGCAGCTGAATAATTTTCAACTGAGAATAAATGCTGTTCAGTATTCTTGGTTGGAGTTAAAATTATTGGCTGCTAGTAGAGAGCAGTGTTAATAAACAGGATCCCAGAATTCCTAAAATGGGACTTTGATGGAATTGGTCAAATTTCCAATATGGGCACGTATACATAACCAAACTCATGAACAGTCATTGTATTACTGGAAGGTGGGTATAAGGGTATATCTTTCTTTTAAAGAGATCAGAAATATGCGCAGTACTCTAGATTAATACAGTGTGTACCTCAGCAGCCTCCTGCTGCTAAAACGCAGATAGATTGTTAACTTGTCCAAACAGCAAGGGATGCTGGGTACATTGGCCAAGTAATGATCTAAAATCACAAAGTCACACACCAAACACAGTGCAAACACAGGAGTCAGGTGCTAATGACATTTGCTAATGTAAAAGGCAACATTTATGCAGAACAGACATACTCCCAACAACTTATTTACTGAACAAAGGAGGGCCCTAACAGCAAGGTACAGTGCTGGGCCCTTCTACACAAAAATAAACTAACATCAGCAATCCATCCAAATGATTGACTCTGTTTCAAACTACTAAGTATATCTCCCTGATTGGCCAGAACAATAGAAAGTTCCAGAAAACCATCTCAAAGATATAAAAACAGGCTTCACCTACAGACGTTACTCTTGGAATCTTCTGGAGGCATTCTGAGGAGACTAACATGGCAAGAGGCAAAGACCAACTGACCATCCAGAGAGAGAGAGAGAGAGAGAGGAAGAAAGCAGTTTCACAGACCCAGAGAGGGAGAGCAATTGTGTAAATTTCCAAGAAACTCGGGAATTATTGGAACCTTTGGAGCCAAATAGGATTTGACGTTGTGTGTTTAGTATTAAAGGTTGTTGTAACTTTGTTTCTAATAAAGTTGGCAATATTTTTCATTGGTACTGGCTTATTTTCATGTTGATCCTCGAGGGTAGTACTATCGGGAATACTCTCGGTACTATGAGCTAATGAGGGTAGGAATAGGAGGATAGAGCAGGTGAATGCGTGGCTCAGGTGCTGGTGTATGAGAAAAGAATTCACAGTTTTGGATCATTGGAATCTCTTCTGGGATAGAAGTGACTTGTACAAGAAGGATGGATTGTGCCTGAATTGGAAGGGGACAAAAAACTGGCAGGGAGATTTGCTAGAGCTGATCAGGAGGATTTAAATCAGTAAAGGGAAGAAGTGGGGTGGGACTCAAGGAGATAGTGAGGGAAGAGATCAATCTGAAACTGGTACAGTGGAGAAAAGAAGCAAGTCAAACAGTCAGGGCAGGCAGGAACAAAACACAGAACAAGGTAAGACTGATAAATTAAACTGCATTTATTTCAATGCAAGAGGCCTAACAAGGAAGGCAGAAGAACTCAGGGCATGGTTAGGAACATGGGACTAGGATATCAGAGCAATTACAGAAACATGGCTCAGGGATGGACAGGACTGGCAGCTTAATGTTCCAGAATACAAATACTATAGGGAGGATAGAAAGGGAGGCAAGAGAGGAGGGGGAGGTGGAGGTTTTGATAAAGGATAGCATGACAGCTGTGCTTAAGGAAGATATTCCTGGAAATACATCCAGGGAAGTTATTTGAGTGGAACTGAGAAATAAGAAAGGCATGGCTACCTTATTGGGATTGTATTATAGACCCCCTAATAGTCAGTGGGAAATTAAAAAACAAATTTGTAAGGAGATTTCAATTATCTGTAAGAATAATAGGGTGGTTATGGAAGTGGATTTTAACTTTCCAAACAAAGTCTGGGACTGCCATAGTGTTAAGGGTTTAGATGGAGAGGACTTTGTTAAGCGTGTCCAAGTAAATGTTCTGAGTCAGTGTGTGGATGTACCGACTAGAGAAGGTGCAAAGCTTGACCTACTCTTGGGGAATAAGGCATGAAGAGGGCTGAGGTGTCAGTGGGGGGAAACTTTGGGTTCAGCGACCATAATTCTATGAGCTTTAAAATAGTGATGGAAAAGGATAGACCAGGTCTAACAGTCGAAGTTCTAAATTGGAGGAAGGCTAATTTTGACCTCAATAGGAAATAACTTTCAAAAGCTAATTGGGGGCAGATGTTCACGGGTAAAGGGACCACTAGAAAATAGGAAGGCTTCAGAAATGAGATAACGAGAGTCCGGAGACAGTGTATTCCTTTAAGGGTGAGAGGAAAGGCTGGTAGGTGTAGGGAATGCTGGATGACTGGAGAAATTGAGGTTTTGGTTAAGAAAAAGAAGGAAATCAGGAG
>NW_025214528.1:34069-38879 GCF_004010195.1 Chiloscyllium plagiosum | reverse complement strand
GCTAATTGGGGGCAGATGTTCATGGGTAAAGGGACCACTGGAAAATAGGAAGGCTTCAGAAATGAGATAACGAGAGTCCGGAGACAGTGTATTCCTTTAAGGGTGAGAGGAAAGGCTGGTAGGTGTAGGGAATGCTGGATGACTGGAGAAATTGAGGTTTTGGTTAAGAAAGAGAAGGAAATCAGGAGGGCAAAAAGGGACAAGAAATAGCTTTGGCAAATAGGGTTAAAGAGATTCCAAAGGGTCTTTACAAATACATTAAGGACAAAAGGGTAACTAGAGAGTGAATGCAGCCCCTCAAAGATCAGCAAGGTGGCCATTGTGTGAAGCTGCATGAGATGGGGGAGATACTAAACGAGTATTGTGCAGCAGTGGTTACTGTGGAGATGGAAGATATAGAATGTGGGGACAGAGATGGTCACATCTTGAAAAATGTCCATATTACAGAGGAGGAAATGCTGGATGTCTTGAAATGCATAAAGGTCGATAAATCCCCAGGACCTGATAAGGTGTACCCTAGAACTCTGTGGGAAGATGGGAAGTGATTGCTGGGCGCCTAGCTGACATATCTGTAACATCGATAGTCACAGGTGAGGTGCCAGAAGACTGGAGGCTGGCTAATGTGGTGCCATTATTTAAGATAGGTAGTAAAGACAAGCAAAGAAACTATAGATCCGTGAGCCTGACGGCGTTGGTGGGCAAGTTGTTCGAGTGAATCCAGAGGGACAGGATTTACATATATTTGGAAAGGCAAGGACTGATTAGGGATAGTCAACATGGCTTTGTGCATTGGAAATCATGTCTCACGAGCTTGATTTAGTTTCTTGAAAAAGTAACAAAGAGGATTGATGAGGGCAGAGCGGTAGACCTGGTCTATGTGGACTTCAGGAAGGCATTCAACAAGGTTTCTTATGGGAGACTGGTTAGCAAGGTTAGATCCCATGGAATAGAGAGAGAACTAGTCATTTGTTTTCCTTCCAAACTGGCTCAAAGGTAGAAGACAGAGGGTGGTGGTGGAAGGTTGTTTTTCAGACTGGAGGCCTGTGACTAGAGGAGTACCACAAAGATTCGTGCTGAGTTCACCACGTTTCATCATTTGGATATGAACATAGGAGGTATAGTTAGTAAGTTTGCAATTAACACCAAACTTGGAGGTGTAGTGCACAGCGAAGAAGGTTACCTCAGATTACAACAGGATCTTGATCAGATGGGCCAATGGGCTGAGGAGTGGCAGATGGAGTTTATTTCAGATAAATGTGAGGCTCTGCATTTTGGGAAAGCAAATCTTAGCAGGTCTTACACACTGAGTGGTACTAGGGAGTGTTACTGAACAAAGAGACCTTGAAGTGCAGGTTCATAGCTCCTTGAAAATAGAGTCACAGGTACATAGGATAGTGAAGAAGGCACTTGGTATGCTTTCCTTTGTTGATCAGAGCTGGGATGTCATATTGCGGCTGTACAGGATGTTAGTTAGGCCACTTTTGGAACATGTGCAATTCTGGTCTCCTTCCTCGCAGAAGGATGTTGTGAACTTGAAAGGGTTCAGAACAGATTTACAAGAATGTTGTCAGAGTTGGAGGATTTGTGGTACAGGGCGAGTCTGAATAGGCTGGGGTTGTTTTCCCTGGAACTTCGAAGGCTGAGGGGTGACCTTATAGAGCTTTATCAAATCATGAGGGGCTTGGATAGGATAAATAGACAAAGTCTTTTCCCGAGGTGGGGAAGTCCAGAACTAGAGTGGATAGGTTTAGGGTGAGAGGGAAAAGATATAACAGAGACCTACGGGGCAATTTTTCCATGCCAAGGGTGTTCCGTGTGTGGAATGAGCTGCCAGAGAAAGTGGTGGAGGCTGGTACAATTGCAACATTTAAAAGGCATCTGGATGAGTCTATGTTCAAGAACACTGCTGAAATTTGCTGTCCATTTCAAACTGACCTTATGAATTTGATAATCCTTTCTTTAGTTTTACATTTTGCCTTCAATTGTCTCTGATCCCTTTCCTATTTTTAAGACCAACTTCACAGCAGAAGCATTTATCTCTCACCTTTACATTTTCCATGTTTCTCTTAAACATTTCTCAAAGGCTGAGTGAAGTCTGAAATTTGCCAAATTATAGTTTATCTAGATGGTGTGATAACCCAGAGGGTGTACAGCACAAAATGTGCATGAACAACACCCTAATTTTCGGTGAGCCCTCTTTAACTATGGGGTGAGTTCCCACCTCCGTGCAGTGTAGTGAGGTACACAGCTGTGATTCAGTATACGGGGTGTCCCTGTCTACTGCCCATTTTCAGCTGTTTCTACCTTATCCTCATTGACACCTGCTGCAGCCACTGACTCACCGTTTCTTCTTGTATTAGTATTAACTCATCTACACAACTGTAAATATAAAGTGGTGGTGATCACTCTCCTTTTATGACCCTTATCATTCTTCAAACCATCCATGAATATTTTCCCCTGGGGACATGGTGCCCTGTGGGTTGAACCCATCTCTCAATATTCCCTTCATCAATTTTGACTGTTGTTCTGCTGTAAACCCGATGATGGAGCCCATCTGACATTCAATCAAAGTTTACAGCCCTTCCCTCATTCACCCCCCTGACTGCATTGTTACAGATTCTATGATGATACTTTTCTCCTTCAGATGTGATTTTAACCATTGGGAGAGGCATTGAGACTGTGACTCCTCTTGTGAGATCTGTCAGCACAAACCTGACGTGGTTTTGCATTTTGTTTAGAAGAAGCCCAGTTAAATGTAAGGCTTTAATGTTTTAAAATATTTTTCCTGGGTAGAAATGGCAGAAGAGAGTATTTAACCCCTCGAGACTGTCCCTCTATTCTCACCCACTGGTCTGTCCAAGTGTCACTCCAGCTCCCAATCCCATCTCTTCACCATTCCCTGCTCCATGTTTCCCTTCCCCTTCCCCATTGTAATCTCTCCCAGACCTTTTCCTGGACCACTTTCCCGATGCCAGGGATCATTCCCTCCAGTCTCAGGTGGTGTCCCCATGCCGTGTGGTATCACTCTCCCACCCACCACCCACTACCCACCTCCTCGTTCTTGCTTGGTTCAGGTTTTACCACAAGATGTGTCACTGTTCCAGGGAGTAAAGAGCCTGCGAGAATGACAGGTACATTTTGTGTCTCATGTTGTAAAATTTGCAGTTAGTCAAATTCAGGGATTTGGATGGTCTGGTGTGGGTGAAGTCAGTTTAGGGTTCGGAATGATGTTTTTCTGCATCGATCATGATTCAACATTAAAATGTTCTATCACCATGGAGACATTAACGAGAAACGTGGCCAATTGGTGACTTGTATGTCTGTTGGTGCAAAGTAATAAAGTTAGCTCAGTATTTCGCTCATGAACAGCAATGGTGTAAATGTTGGTCAAATCTGGACCACCCAATATTCACTGAAGTAAAGTCAAACTCAAAAGGCAGACCTGAAGCTAAATTCCACACGTCCATCAGACATTTACAGGGTCTGCATTTCAGAGCAATGGCTGGAGCTGATGTTCATCTTTAGAATTAGTTCAGGTGTTCTTCATTTACATCAAAAAAATGAAGCTGGAAAACACATGAACAGAAACATGATTGGCTTAGGAATTTCACATTGCAGACACTCAGTGTTGTTTGCTCCTTCTTGGGGTGCGAGAGATTCTGACAAGATTGTTGTTTATTGACCATTCCTTGATGCCCAAAGATGGTGGTCAGTCCTCTGTTTGAATTGCTGTTGTCCAACTGGGACTGCCATAGTGTTAAGGGTTTAGATGGAGAGGAATTTGTAAAGTGTGTACAAGAAAATGTTCTGATTCAGTATGTGGATTTACCTACAAGAGAAACTGCAAACGTTGACCTAATCTTGGGAAATAAGGCAGGGCAGGCACCTGAGCTGTCGGTGGGGAAACATTTGTGGCCAGCGACCATAATTCTATTAGTTTTAATATAGTGATGGAAAAGGATAGACTAGATCTAAAAGTTGAAGTTCTAAATTAGAAGAAGGCTAATTTTGATGGTATGAGGCAAGTACTTTCAAAAGCTGATTGGGGGCAGATGATCGCAGGTAAAGAGACCGCTGGAAAATGGGAAGCCTTCAGAAATGAGATAACGCGGGTCCAGAGACAGTGTATTCCTGTTAGGGTGAAAGGAAGGCTGGTAGGCATCGGGAATGTTGGATAACTACAGAAATTGAGGGTTTGGTTAAGAAAAAGAAGGAAGCATATGTCAGGTACAGACAGGATAGATGGAGTGAATCCTTAGAAGAGAATAAAGGCAGTAGGAGTATACCTAAGAGGGAAGTTAGGGATGCAAAAAGGGGACATGAGATAGCTTTGGCAAATAGGGTTCAGGAGAATCCAAAGGTTTTTTACAAATACATTAAGGATAAAAGGATAACTCGGGAGAGAATAGGGCCCCTCAAAGATCAACAAGGTGGCCTTAGTGTGGAGTCACAGGAGATGTGGAGAGATACTAAAGGAGTATTTTGCAGCAGTGTTTACTATGGAAAAGGACATGGAAGATATGGAATGTGGGGAAATAGATGGTGACATCTTGATAAATGTTAATACATTACAGGGCAGGAAGTGCTGGATGTCTTGAAACACAAAATAGTGGGTAAATCCCCAGGACCTGATCAGGTGTACTCTAGAACTCTGTGGGAAGCTACGGAAGTGATTGCTGGGACACTCGTTGAGATATTTGTACCAACAATAATCACAGGTGAGGTGCTGGAAGACTGAGGTTGGTTAATGTGGTACCACTATTTAAGAAAGGTGGTAAGGACAAGCCAGGGAACTATAGACTGGTGAGCG
>NW_025214528.1:32382-33797 GCF_004010195.1 Chiloscyllium plagiosum | reverse complement strand
CAACAGGATCTTGATCAGATGGGCCAAAGGGCTGAGGAGTGGCAGATGGAATTTAATTTAGATAATTGTGAGGTGCTGCATTTTGGGAAAGCAAATCGAAGCAGGACTTATATACTTCATGGTAATGTCCTAGAGAGTGTTGCTGAACAAAGAGACCTTAGAGTGCAGGTTCATAGCTCCTTGAAAGTAGAGTCGCAGGTAGGATATTGAGTACCGTAGTTGGGAGGTCCTGTTACAGCTGTACGGCTGCTTTGGCACTTTTGGAATATCGCACGCAATTCTGGTTTCCTTCCTATCGGAAGGATGTTGTGAAACTTGAAAGGAGTTAGAAAAGATTTACAAGGTTGTTGCCAGGATTGGAGGATTTGAGCTAAAAGGAGAGGTTGAACAGGCTGGGGCTTTTTTCCCTGGAGAGTCAGAAGCTGAGGGGCGACCTTATATAGGTTTATAAAATCATGAGGGGCATGGATAGAATAAATAGACACAGTCCTTTCCGTGTGTTGGGGGAGTCCAGAACTAGAGGACATAGTTTGAGGGTGAAAGGGGAAAGGTATAAAAGAGACCTAAGGGGCACCTTTTTCATGTAGAGGGTGGTACGTGTATGGAATGAGCAGCCAGAGGAAGTAGTGGAGGCTGGTACAGTCGCAACGTTTAAAAGGCATCTGGATGGGTACATGAATTGGAAGGGTTTGGAGCGATCTGGGCAGGTTGCTGGCAGGTGGGACTAGACCGGAATGGGATATCTGGTGAGCATGGGCAAGATGGACCGAAGGGACCGAAGGGACAGTTTCCATGCTGTACATCTCCATGATTCTATCTGGGGTCTGTACACCAGCATTGTTAAGGTGGCAGTTCCAGGATATGAAGCCAGTGATGGTGACACAATGGAGAGTAATGTCTCAGAGGGGAACTTGGAGGTGATGGTGTTCCCATCTACCTGCTGCATTTGTCCTTTGAGTGTGAACATTATGGAATGAGAATGAGCAGCTGAAGAAGCTGCAGTACCTCAGTGCAGTCTATCCTGTAGCAAGAACAGACTGATGTGCAATATACCAACAGAGGAGAAAATGGAGTACTGAAGATAATGGATGGGATTCTGGTCAAGGGGATTGATTTATTGAGGACTGTTGTGTCAACTTTCTGGAATGTCAACTTTCTCCAGGAAACTGGGAATATTCCATTACACACCAGAATTGTGATGTTTATTGAGGTTTGTTTGTGCAGAGGGTGAGTCCGTGCAGTTTCGAATCTGGCCTGTATAACCTCCTTCCACCTATTGCATTCCCAATGCCCGTCCCCCAAGTCCCTCCTCCCTACCTTTTATCTTAGCCTGCTTGGCACACCCTCCCCAGTCCTGAAGAAGGGCTTATGCCCGAAATGTCGATTCTCCTGCTCCTTGGATGCTGCCTGACCTG
>NW_025214528.1:29358-31258 GCF_004010195.1 Chiloscyllium plagiosum | reverse complement strand
TTCTGGCCAATGAGCATGACCAGGAGTTTGAAACTTGGACCCAATAATGTTAATATGATCAGACATGGCCACTGCCTGGCACTTTCACCGCATGGATTTCACTTGCCATCCGAGCATCAATGTTGTCCCGCTCTGAATTGCTGTGTG
This sequence comes from Chiloscyllium plagiosum, assembly GCF_004010195.1. NCBI lineage: Eukaryota > Metazoa > Chordata > Chondrichthyes > Orectolobiformes > Hemiscylliidae > Chiloscyllium > Chiloscyllium plagiosum. Next base: position 31,111 of record NW_025214528.1, on the reverse strand, counting down.
TGTGCATGAACTGCTTCATTATCTGAGTAATAAAGAAAGAATCTGAAGACCCCAGTCAGCAGAGAACAGCCCCACTGAGGGGATTATTTAATTCTGTGTTCACCATTGAGGAAGCAGAATTCAGAAAGACATTGACAGAGCAAGTGCTCCTGCCATACCAGACTGTAACACTCGTCACTGCAGGAAGGAGCTGGCCCTGTATTTCACCGAGACATCAGGGTGTCTCTCCCGGTAACTCGTGTGGTTTCTCACCTCTGAGATGTTTCTGACCCCACTGGAAGTGATGTGTTGTTTAAACATTACTGTCCTCACTCAGCACCCACACAGAGACATAATTCAGCAGAGCTCACTGGCTATTCCCCTCAACTGGGACGATGCTAGTCACCTTCCTGACACCAGGAGGTTAAACTTCTTGTTGTGACCTTCCTGCCACCTGGGTGAGATTGTCTAACCCAGCACAGACTGTAGATTACACCAGCCGTTTAAATACCCTGGAGTGTGACTTCCTTAATGGGAGCATTGAGAGCCAAGGGAAGTTTGTTGAGTGAAGTTGATTTATCTCATCTACTCTGACAAACTACTCTGACAACGCTGTACTTTCTGTATTACCAGGGAAACTCTCAGCCTGACACTGTGGGAGCTGAAAGCAAATGCTGCTGGGGACCTTCAGACTTCCCTGGAGCCAGCACTCAGTGAGTTAATCATTTCAAAATCCATCTCAAAGTTGGAATGAAGCAAATTGCTGCTATTTGCCTCCTGTATTTCATGTTTGAGTAATTTATTCCAAAAACAGGTCCAAAAACAGTATGTAAATATCTGAACTCACTGCTCAAACTGCAGATCCACCTGAAGATGCTCAGAATCCAGCCGTGAATTCACCGATCTGAGGGAACATGGATATTTTGAGTTTTTGCTTCATTCTGTCTGTCGTCCTCAGAATGATAATTGTAGGAACAGGAGCTGATCAAGAGGCAGCTGATTTCCGTCATGAAATTTTCTGCCTTCAGTCCTTGGGGCACATTTCATTCAAATTCAGTCTGGTCAGGAGCTCACTGTTTGCTGCCCTGTTTTGGGCCAGTTCATTATCACTCGTGTCAGAGAGAGACAGTTTGTCAGGGTTTGTTTGACGATAATTCTTTCCAGAATCAATTGTTCAACTCTGAGATCACACTAATCCACATACCCCTCATTTTGCTATCATCCAAGTGCTGATCCAATACTCGTTAAATGTCCGTAATGTATCTGACTCTCCTCCCACTGCTGGCAGTGTATTCCACACACCCAGCACTCTCTGTGTAAAGAACCTACTCTGACATCTCCCCTAAACCTTCCTCCAATCACCTTAAAATTATGCCCCCTTGTGATAGCCATTTCTGCCCTGGGAAAAAGTCTCTGGCTATCTACTCCACCTCTGACTTGCATCATCTTGTATCAAGTCACCTCTCATCCTTCTTTGTTCCAATGAGAAATGACCAAGTTCCCTCAACCTTTCTTCATAAGACATGCCCTTGACTCCAGGCAGCATCCTAGTAAATCTCCTCTGCACCCTCTCTAAAGCTTCCACATCCTTCCTATGATGACGCAACCAGAACTGAACATAATATTCCAAGTGTGGTCTCACCAGGGCATTACAGAGCTACAATATAACCCTATGGCTCTTCAACTCAATCTCCCGGCTAATGAAAGTCAACATAACATATGCCTTCTTCGCAATCCTATCAACTTGCTTGGCAACTTTGAGGGATATATGGAC
>NW_025214528.1:26691-29195 GCF_004010195.1 Chiloscyllium plagiosum | reverse complement strand
TAAGAATCACAAAGAGCAGAGGTCCAAGAACAGAACTCTGCGTAACACACTGGTCACCGAGTGCCAGACTGAATACTTTCCATCTATTACCACCCTCTGCCTTCTATGGGCCAGCAAATTCTGTATCCAGACAGCCAAACTTCCCTGGATCCCACGAATTCTTACTTTCTAAATGAACCTACCGTGCGGAACCTTATCAAAAGACTTGCTAAAATCCATTTCTACACATCCATGGGGTGGCATGGTGGCTCAAGTGGTTAGCACTGCTGCTTCACAGTGCCAGGGACCTGGGTTTGATTCCAGCCTCAGGCAACTGTCTGTGTGGAGTTCGAACAATCTCTCCTTGTTTGCGTGGGTTTCCTCTGGGTTTTCTGGTTTCCTCGCACAATACAACGATGTGCAGTTTAGGTGATTTGGCCATCGGAAATTACCCATAATCCATTCAGGGATGTGTAGGTTCAATGCATTAGTCAGGGGAAAATATAGCAAAATTGGTATGGGGATGGGTCTGGGTGGGTTAGCCTTCAGAGGGTCAGTGTGGACTTGTTGGGCTGAAGGGCCTGTTTGCACACTGTAGAGATTCTATGATTCACTGCTCTATCTACAACACTGTGCTTAGTCACACAGAGTTATAGAGATGTACAGCATGGAAACAGACCCTTCGGTCCAACTCGTTCATGCCAACCAGATATACCAACCTAATCTAGTCCCAGTTGACAGCATCTGGCCCATATCCCTCTGAACCCTTCCCATTCATATACCCATCCAGATGCTTTTTAAATGTTGCAATTGTATTTCCTCCGGCAGCTCATTCCACACATTGTGGGCGGCACGGTGGCACAGTGGTTAGCACTGCTGCCTCACAGCGCCAGAGACCCGGGTTCATTTCCCGCCTCAGGCGATTGACTGTGTGGAGTTTGCACGTTCTCCCCGTGTCTGCGTGGGTTTCCTCCGGGTGCTCCGGTTTCCTCCCACAGTCCAAAGATGTGAAGGTCAGGTGAATTGGCCATGCTAAATTGCCCGTCGTGTTAGGTAAGGGGTAAATGTAGGGTATGGGTGGGTTGCGCTTCGGCGGGTCGGTGTGGACTTGTTGGGCCGAAGGGCCTGTTTCCACACTGTACGTAATCTAATCTAATCTAACATGCACCACCCATTGTGTGAAAATGCTGCCCCTCAGGTCTCTTTTATATCTTTGCCCTCTCAACCTAAACCAATGCTCTCCAGTTTTCCTGGGTTGGGAGAGGCCAGAAGACTTTGTCTATTTATCCTATCCACAACCCTTATGACTTTATAAACCTCATTATTGTCACTCCTCAGCCCTTGACATTCCAGAGAAAATAGCCCCACCCTTTTTAACCTCTCCCTATATCTCAAAACCTCCAACCCTGGCAATATCCTTGTAAATCTTTTCTGAACCCTTTCAACTTTCACAACATCTTTCCAATAGAAACGAGACCAGAATTGCACGCAATATTCCAAATGTGGCCGAACCAACATCCTGCACAGCCACAACATGACCTTCCGACTACTGTACTCAATACTCAATACTCTGACCAATAAAGGAAAGCAGACCAAACACCTTCTTCAATATCCTATCTACCTGCGAGTCTTCTTTCAAGGAGCTGAACTCCAAGGTCCCTTTGTTCAGCCACCCTCCCTGAGACCTTACCATTAAGTGTATAAGTCCTGCTAAGATTTGCTTTCCCAAAATGCAGCACCTCACATTTATCTGAATTAAACTCCATCTGCCACTCCTCAGCGCATTGGCCCATCTGATCAAAATCCCGTTGTAATCTGAGGTAACCTTCTTCGCTGTCCACTATACCTCCAATTTTGGTGTCATCTGCAAACTTACTAACTCTACCTCTTATGCTCACATCCAAATCATTTATGTAAATGACAAAAAGTGTGGACCCAGCACCAATCCTTGTGGCATTCCAATGGTCACAGGCCTCCAGTCTGAAAAACAATCCTGCACCACCACCTTCTGTTTTCTGCCTACGAGCCAGTTCTGTATCCAAATGGCTAGTTCTCACTGTATTCCATGAGATCTAACCTTGCTAATCAGTCTCCCATGAGAAACCTTGTCGAATGTCTTACTGAAGTCCATATAGATCACGTCCACCACTCAGCCCTCATCAATCCTCTTTGTTACTTCTTCAAAAAACTGAATCAAGTTTGTGAGGCATGATTTCCCACGCACAGAGCCAAGTTCACTATTCCTAATCAGTCTTTGCCTTTCCAAATACATGTACATCCTATCCCTCAGGATTCCCTCCAATAACTTGCCCACAACCCACATCAGACTCACCAGTCCATAGTTCCCTGGATTGTCCTTATCACCTTTCTAATATAGTGGCACCACGTTAGCCAACTGCCAGTTTTCCAGTACCTCACCTGTGACTATCAATGATACAAATATCTCAGCAAGGGGCCCAGCAATCACTTCTCAGCTTCCCACAGTGTTCTAGGGTACACCTGATCAGGTCCTGGGGATTTATCCA
>NW_025214528.1:24322-26617 GCF_004010195.1 Chiloscyllium plagiosum | reverse complement strand
TCCTTCTCCACAGTAAATACTGTTGCAAAATACATGTTTAGTATCTCCCCCCTCCATCTCCTGCGGCTCCACACAAAGGCCACCTTGCTGACCTTTGAGGGGCCCTATTCTCTCCCTAGTCACCCTTTTGTCCTTAAGATGTTTGTAAAATCCCTTTGTATTCTCTTTAACCCTATTTCCCAGAGCTTTCTCATGTCCCCCTTTTGCCCTCCTGATTTCCCTCTTAACTATACTCCTATTGCCTTTTATACTCTTCTAAGGATCCACTCCATCCATCCTGTGTATACCTGACATGCTTCCTTCTTTTTCTTCACCAAACCCTCATTTTCTCTCATCATCCAGCTTTCCCTACATGCTCAAATAATTCAATAAGGCTTACGTGGCATAACCTGCTGGTGGTTTGGTTGGGGAGACATAGCTTGGGATAGTAATGGCTCATGGAAATGTGTTTCCTTCAGGAAGGCTAATGTCCGAAACGTCGATTCTCCTGTTCCCTGGATGCTGCCTGACCTGCTGCGCTTTTCCAGCAACACATTTCCATCTCTGATCTCCAGCATCTGCAGACCTCTCCTCATAGTAATGGCTCATTCAGTCGCCAAAGGTTTTCTGAATGTGGATGCGGGGATTTTGGACGTTTTGCAAAAGATGAATAAGACCAAGCTGCAGGAATTTGCAGACAAGCTGCCATGTTGATTATTGCTAGTCAAATTATGCTTTTCCAAATAATCATAAATCCTGTCTCTCAGAATACTCTCCAATAATTTTACCCACCACTGACACAAGACTGACTGCCCTATAATCCCCAGGGTTATCACTATTCCCTTTCTTGCACAAGGGAACAACTTTTGCCACCCTCCAACCATCTGGTCGTACTCCAGTGGACAGTGAAGACGCAAAGATCATCACCAAAGTTGCAGCAATCTCTTCCCTCGCTTCCCGTAGCAACCTGATGCATATATCCCGTCTGGGCCGAGGGGATTTATCTATCCTCATGTTTTTCAAAACGTCCAGCACATCCTCCTTCTTAACATCAATCTGTTTAAGCTTATCAGCCTGTTTCATGCTGTCTTCACAAACGACAAAGTCCCTCTCACAGGTGAACACTGAAGCAAAGTATTCCTTGAGGGCCTCCCTTACCTCTTCCACATCTCTTGACACCTAAGGTTCCCTCACCCTATCATCCCTTCCTTGCTTCAGTGGGACAAACCTATCCAGCACTTGCAACAAGTGCTCCCCAGACAACCTCCACATTCTGTCCTGCATTTCCCTGAGAACACCTATTCCCAATGTATTCTCCATAGTTCCTGCCTAATAGCATTGTAATACCCCCTGCCTAGTTAAATACTTTCCCATACCGTCTGCTCCTATCCCGCTCAATGACTATAGTAAAGGTCAGGGAATTGTGATCACCAAGAAATCTGACCCCTGACCTGGTTCATTGCTAAGCACCAAATCCAATATAGGAGAAAGTGAGGACTGAAGATGCTGGAGATCAGAGCTTAAAAATGTGTTGCTGGAAAAGCGCAGCAGGTCAGGCAGCATTCTAGGAGAAGGAGAATCGACATTTCGGGCATAAGGGCTAATGCCCGAAACGTTGATTCTCCTTCTCTTTGGATGCTGCCTGACCTGCTGCGTTTTTCTAGCAACACATTTTTAAGACCAAATCCAATATGGCCTCCTCACATTCAGCCGATCTACATATTAAGTTAGGAATCCTTCCTGGACACAGCTAACAAAATCTGCTTGAGGAAGCTTCAATAAATATGAGGGAAGTTGAGTCACCCATGATAACAACCCTGTTACTACTGCACCTTTCCAAAATCTGCCACCCAATCTGCTCCTCCGTGTTTCTGTTGCTACTGGGGGGGTCTAGAGAAAACTCCCAATAAAGTGACTGCTCCTTTCCTGTTTCTGATTTCCATCCATACTAACTCAGTGGACAAACCTTCCTCAATGACCTCCCTTTCTGCAGCTGTGATACTATCCATGATTAGTAATACCACTCCCCCATCTCTTTTACCTCCCTCCCTCTTCCATTTGAAACATCTCAACCCTGGAACATCCAATAACCATTCCTATCCTTGTGATATCCAAGTCTCCGTAATGGCCACAACATCGTAGTTTCAGGCACTGATCCATGCTCTAAGTTCATCACCATTATTCTTGACACTTCTTGAGTTAAAATAGACACTCTTCAACCCAGCACCCTGACTGCAACTTTGCCCTATCAACTGTCAATTATTCCTCACACACTCTCTGCATGCTGTATCTGCCTGTTCACTAGCTACCCCATTC
>NW_025214528.1:22874-24252 GCF_004010195.1 Chiloscyllium plagiosum | reverse complement strand
GGGAGAACGTGCAAACTCCACACAGTCAGTCGCCTGAGGCGGGAATTGAACCCGGGTCTCAGGCGCTGTGAGGCTGCAGTGCTAACCACTGTGCCACCGTGCCGTCCACAGAGGGAGTTCTTGTGAACCTCCCTTCCAGGATATCGTTACCCCTCTAGTTCAGGTGAAATCCATCCTCCTTGTACAGGTCCCACCTTCCCCACAAGGTATCCCAATGATCCACATATCTAATGCCCTCCCTCACACATTTGTTCAAATTTGATTTCCATATAATTTCCAGAATATTACCTGATGGCATCTTATAAAATTAGGTCTGATTTGTAAGTTTGTGGATGATGCAAAGATTGGGGGAGCTGTGGATAGTAAGTGGGATTGTCAGAGGATGCAGCAGGATATAGATATGGTGGTGACCTGGGTGCAGAAATAGCAGATTGAATTTAATCCAGACAAATGTGAGGTGATGCATTATTGACATTGTCATGTCGGAAGGAAGTATCCAGTAAATGGCAGAACATTTGGAAGCATTGACATACAGAGGGTCAAGGTACACAGGCCCACAGTTCCCTGAAAGTGGCAGCACAAATAGTTAAGGTGGTCACGAAGGTGTAGGCCATCCCTGCCTTCATTGATCGGGCACAAAGTGTAAAACTTTACAATTTATGTTGCAGTTGTATTGAATTTTAGTTAGGCCACATTTGGAATGTTGAATTTAGTTCTCATCACCACAAAACTAAAAAGATTTGAAGGCTTTGGACAATGAACAGAAAAGGTTTACCAGGATGTCACCTGGTTTCGAGGGCATTAGCTATGAGTAGAGATTGAACAAACTTGTTTTGTTTACGACCCTCAAGGATATTGCCAGTATCATGTGCTAGTGAGGCAAGGAATAGAAAGATTGGAGAGATGAATGTGTGGCTAAGGAGCTGGTGCAGGGTTACTAATCAGCGAGGATGGTACATCGGTACTCAGAGAGGACATACTGGAGGGCTTATCGACTCGGGCAAAAAGAAGCATATTTAAGGTTCAGGAAGCTAAAATCAGACAGGGCCTGTGAGGAATGTATAAAAAGCAGGAAAGAACTCAAGCAGGGAATGAGGACAGCAAGAAGAGGACATGAAATGACCTTGGCAAGTCGGGTTAAAGAGAATCCGAAGGCATTCTATACATACATTACAAATGAGAGGCTAACTAGGGAGAAAGTAGGAGTAGTCAAGAAAGGAGGGAACTTGTGCTTGGAGACTGAGGATGTGGGTGAGATCCTAAATGAGTACTTTGTATCAGTATCCACCCAGGAGAATGATATGGAGGATAGTGAGATTTGGGTGGAGCATGCTAACATGCTGCGGTATTTTGAGATCAGGAAAGAAGTGGTGTTGGG
>NW_025214528.1:18392-20960 GCF_004010195.1 Chiloscyllium plagiosum | reverse complement strand
TTTACCCAGAGATGAAATATCTAAAGTTAGGGAGCATGCATTTAAGGTGAAAGGGGCAAAGTTCAAAGGAGTTGTGAGGTGTAAGTATTTTACACCAAGAGTGATAGAGGTCTGGAATGCACTACCAAGGATGGTGGAGGAAGCAGACACAATAGGGGCGTGTAAGAGACTTTTAGATAAGCACATGGTTATGTAAGGGATGGAGGGATATGGACAAGGGGCAGGCAAAAGGGATTCATTTAAATTGGCGTCATTTTCACCACAACATCATGGGCCGAAGTGCCCGTTCCTGTGCTGTATTCTTCTAGGTTCTATTTTCAACTGATGTCAGAGGCTGAGGGCCTACCTGACAGAAATTTTCAAATTTATGAGAGGCATGGACAGAATGCACAGATGGAATCTTTACCTCAGGATCAAAATGTCACTCACTAGAGGAGATAGATTTCAGGTGAAAAGGTGAATTTTTAAAGTAGATGTGAGAGGGAAGATTTTTACCCAGAGGGTGGTAAATGCCCGGAATGTGCTGTCAGAGAATACAACAGCAACATTTAAGAAGCATATTGTCAAAAACATGAATGGACAGGAAAACAGGGGCATGGACTGCACAGAGACAAAAGGCTTTTAGTTTAGAAATGTATCGTGTGTTGGCACAGGCTTGGTGGGCCATAGGGCTACTTCCTGTGATGAATTGTTCTTCGTTGTTCCCATCTTATTAACATTGTTGTATCCAAGCATCAACTTACTGGAAGGATAAGGGCCACTGGAAGGAGAAGGGCAGCACGTGGATGGGAACGCCATCACCTCAGAGCCCCCTCTCCATTGTGTGACCGTCACTGTCTTCAAATCCTGGAACTGCCCACTGAACAATGCTGGGGTACTGACACCACATTGTAGCAGGGAGGAGAAAGTGAGGATTGCAGGTACAGGAGATCAGAGTCAAAGAGTGTGCTCAGCCGGTCAGGTAGCATCCCAGGAGTGGGAGATTCGACATTTCAGGCATAAGCCCTCCATCAGAATTGACCCAAGGGGGCTGAGAGATAAATGGGAGGGGGATGAGGTGTGGGTGAAGGTAGCTGGGATTGTGGTAGGTGGGGGTGAAGGTGGTAGGGCAGAGAGGAATGTGGAGCAGATAGGTAGGTAGGAAGATGGACAGGCAGGACAGTTCAAGAGGGTGGTGCCCAGTTGGAAGGTTGGATCTGGGATAAGGTGGGGAGAGGGGAAATGAGGAAGCTGATGAAATTCACATTGATCCCGTGTGGTTGGAGGGTTCCAGGGCGAAAGATGAGGCGTTCTTTCTCCAGGAGTCGGGTGACCAGGGTTTGGCGGTGGAGCATTGTAAATGCCTGCGACTGCTCAGGTGAAATAAAAACCATTGAGAAGGGAGGGCAGAAATACATCAACAGCAACTGGAATAAACAGGGCACAAAAATTGGCCAAAAAGCAAAGCATGCTGGGAATCCTGAGCCAAGACAGACACACAAGAGACAATTCTGCCCAGGGAAAGGTCCTTGCAAGATTTACGCCCAGATAATTGAAAACTGGAGAGGCAACAGAGCACATTACAAAGTGTGTCAAACAAACAAGATGCATGGGACATGCCTCAGTAAGGCAGAAGACCAGGTGTGTATTCGGGGACAAAGCCAGACTTCCAGGCCCAAGGCAGACACATCAAACGGGTCACTGTTAGCAAGCCATCGAGAACCATTAGCAGCACTTCAAGGTGATAAAACCAATTAGTTTGATTCCCCTGATTAGCAAGTCCTTGGAAGGTTCCAGAATGTGCCAGGAGGGTATAAGAACCGGCCTGGCAGGACTTGACCGGACCCCACTCTCCAGCCGACCTACAGGCAGGTCAGGATACAGCAGTGGGCAGAGCAGCTCACCCTCCGACCAGAGAGAGAATCAACTCATGAAGAGAGGTACAGATGGAACAATTCAACAGAGCAGCAAAAGGTCTGGGAAGTGTTTTAATATTCAAAAGAATTGGATCGTTAGAAATAGAGTTGGTTAAATTGTTGAGTGTAGTTTTTCCCTTTGTTGTCTCAAATAAAGTTGGGACGTGGCTGACTGACTGCAGTCTCATGCTGTGTTGTCCTTACCTGATACACACTAAGGATCCTGGGTAAATAAATATGGTGTACACTGGTCGAGGTGTCTGCAGGCTCTTAGAAACACACATCACTAGATAAAAGAAATGGACTGTAGCAACTCAAAAACAGGGCTCACCACCATCTTCGGGCAAGAAGGAATGTGCAATAAAAACCCACCTTGACAGAATCTCCTGCACACCGAGAGGCAACAGGAAATACTGTGTGTCTGCAAAGTGAAATGACTGAAGTAATGTTGCGGGTTCAGATTTTGTATGACATTTTTTATTTCTTCATGTGAATGAAGTGCACTTGAACCACTCATACAAAGATAAATGCCAGCTCCACCCATTGCTCTGAAATACAGACCCTGTAAATGTACAGATGGACAATTGAAACTTAGCCTCAGGTCTGCCGTTTGGGTCTGTCTTTCTTTCAGTGAATATTGTGTGGTCCAGATTTGACCAACATTTACACCATT
>NW_025214528.1:12352-14812 GCF_004010195.1 Chiloscyllium plagiosum | reverse complement strand
TGCTCCTTAGATCCTGTCTTACAGCATCGTAATTACCCTTCCCCCAATTGTAAAACCTACCCTGTTGCATGCATCTATCTCTCTTCATAACCAAGGTGAAAGTCACAGAATTGTGGTCACCATCACCAAAATGTTCACCCACTAACAAGCCCATCACTTGTCCCGGTTCATTACCGAGTACCAAATCCAAAATGGCCTCCCCTCTGGTCGGACAATCTACATACTGTGTTTGAAAAGCTTCCTGTACACACTGCACAAACACTGCCCCATCCAATCTACTAGATCTAAAGAGCTTCCAATCAATATTTGGGAAGTTGAAATCGCCCATGACTACTACCCTGTGGCTTCTGCACCTTTCCAAAATCTGTTTCCCAATCTGTTTCTCCACATCTCTGCTGCTATTGGGGGGCCTATAGTAAACACCCAACAAGGTGACTGCACCTTTCTTATTTCTGACTTCAGTCCATACTACCTCTAAAGGCAGATCCCCCTCGAACTGCCTTTCTGCAGCTGTTATACCATTTCTCATTAGCAACGCCACCCCCCCTCCTTTTTTACCACCCTCCCTAATCCTACTGAAACATCTGTAACCAGGAACCTCCAACAATCATTCCTGTCCCTCTTCTATCCACGTTTCCGTGATGGCCACAACATCGTAGTCCCATGTACCTATCCACGCCTTAAGTTCACCGACCTTATTTCTGATACTCCTTGCGTTGAAGTATACGCACTTGAACCCATCTCTGTGTCCGCAAGTATTCCCTGTCAGTGCTACCTTCTTCACAGCCTCCCCACACACTTGGACATCCTGACAAACAGATAGCCTACTTGTTGGACTACAAGTCTGGATCCCATCCCCCTGCCAAATTAGTTTAAACCCCCCCGAATATAGCTAGCAAACCTACCCCCCAGGATATTGGTGCCCTTCTGGTTCAGGTGCCGTCCTGCTTGTACAGGTCCCACCTTCCCCAGAATGCAGTCCAATTGTCCAAATTAGATTACTTACAGTGTGGAAACAGGCCCTTCGGCCCAACAAGTCCACACCGCCCCGCCGAAGCGCAACCCACCCATACATTTACCCCTTACCAAACACTTAGGGCAATTTAGCATGGCCAATTCACCTGACCTGCACATCTTTGGACTGTGGGAGGAAACCGGAGCTCCCGGAGGAAACCCACGCAGACACGGGGAGAACGTGCAAACTCCACACAGTCAGTCGCCTGAGGCTGGAATTGAACCCGGGTCTCTGGCGCTGTGAGGCAGCAGTGCGAACCACTGTGCCACCGTGCCAAACACCAATGGTGATCCAATGAGAGCCAGTGCCAGGAAAATGCTGATTCAGTGAGAGACAGAGTCAGAAAAAGAGTAACCCCACCAGAGTCAATGCCATGTGAACACTAATGCAGTGATAAACAGTGCCAGGGGAAGTGTACCCCAGTGACAGGCTGTGTCAGGAGCTGCATATCAGTGGGAGTAGTTTTGAAGGGTGGGGTGGGAATCTTTCAGCCAGTCTCAGTGTGTCTCAGGGAAGGAGGGAAAGACACAAATCGGAACTTTATGAGATACTGAAAAATGTGTTGCTGGAAAAACGCAGCAGGTCACGCAGCATCCAAGGAGCAGGAGAATCGACGTTTCGGGCATAAGCCCTTCTTCAGGAATGAATGATTCCTGAAGAAGGGCTTATGCCCGAAACGTCGATTCTCCAGCTCCTTGGATGCTGCCTGACCTGCTGTGCTTTTCCACCAACACATTTTTCAGCTCTGATCTCCAGCGTCTGCAGTCCTCATTTTCTCCTTCTTTATGAGATGTTGCAATCATTGAGCAGTGAACAGCCCACCGGCCTTACCCTGCTACTGTGAGTAAACAGTGGTCTGTCCATGGTCAGGGAGCAGAATAGCCCCTGTGTTCAAGCTGACTGCAGGGAAAGCTGCAGGAAACCTAGGAAATGAAGATGTACAAAACTGAACCCCAAAGGTGAAATGCTACTGTGAGTAAACAGTGGTCTGTCCATGGTCAGGGAGCAGAATAGCCCCCGTGTTCAAGCTGACTGCAGGGAAAGCTGCAGGAAACCCAGGAAATGATGTACAAAACTGAACCCCAAAGGTGAAATTGTTTTCTCCTCATCATCAGTGACTGGGAGATTAATCTTCCAATCCAGTGCATTCCCAAACCGGGAAGAGTGACCATGTGAGTGGGTAGCAATTACAAAACCAGCTTTCCCAAGTGCTCAGTGTTCCCAGGAGCCAGCACACAGAGAGTTTAGGATTTCTGAATCCATTGTAAAGTCAGAGCTAAGAGAAATTTCCATAATTAATCAGCTGGAATGTTCCTCCACCATGACGTTCCTACCTAAGGATAAGCTGTATTCAAAATCATCTTCATCAAAGAGTATATAACGAGTGTAACTCTGTGCCCAAACTGCAGATCCACCTAAGGGAAATTTCCATAATTAATCAGCTG
>NW_025214528.1:5446-11030 GCF_004010195.1 Chiloscyllium plagiosum | reverse complement strand
AGAGAAAGGGAATGAATCAGGAGGTGCTGCTGTCAGGAATCCCATTAAAAACTTCAAACTCTGTTTCAGACTCAGTCCCTCCAGAACATGAAGGCTCTTCCACACCTGGACACTTGGGACAGTTCTCTCAGCATTGATGTACTTTGGTGGGAGTACAGTTTATACCATACAGTGACATTTTTTACTCTCATTTCAGAATTATGATGAGGTGACATACATAAACTTACAATATGTTGAGACAGAGGTTCATGGAACGGATTTGGAGCAAGTAGTGGAGCTCGGTCTGGACAAACTGTTCAAGTATTCACGTTTTGGCAATGCTGACGGTATATCAGATATCCCATCAAAGTAACAACAGAATATAGTGACTGTTTACTTTTTCACATTTCTTGCTTAATACTTTCTACATTGACAAACACATTGACAAAATATTCCACAATTGTCAATCCCTGGGGATCCCTTGGTCACATGCTGCTATTTAGTCAAAGTGTCACCCTCTTTTGATACTTGGTTTTCTGGTCCCAGAATCTGGGAAGGTTTCCCTCTTGTGGTGGGAGTGGGATTTCAATCTCACTGTCTGACTTCAGCCATGATCGCTGAATTGTCCTCACACAAATAAAGGCTCCCTGCCAGGCATGAAGCCCACTGTTGGAGTCCTTGTGGAAGGTGACATACTGCACATTCACCATCTGTGATTCCCTCCATCTCTCCCAAAGACCCACAAACAGCCTCACTCACTGACTTCTCTTTAAAAATGAATGTTTTAAGGCAATTAAAACAGCTGAAGTCTTCTTTCCAGCTCTGATGGCTTGGACACTGTCCAAAACTATACTGCTGTCCTGTTGGTATGGTATTTGTCTTGTGATCAGTCTCCTTGTGGTCTCTGGGCTCCCTTTCTAAAGATAATGAAAGCAATCTCAGCATTCGAAGACGAATCTCCAAATAATGAGAAAAGATGTGGATATTTGGAAAGAGAGCAGGTCAGTGTAATGAGCTGGTTACATCAACCAAACAGCCAGCACATGAGTCCCCTCCCCCAGCGCTGTGTCACTCTGTGAGGCTATTATTCAATCTGTCACATCAGTGTCTGCCCCACGTCAGCAATCTCACCTGTAACCTCTGACTCACTGTCAGTGACACCACAAATGATCACCGAGTAAAATGCTGTAACAGGGTTTTTCTCTATCTACAGAAACAATAGTTCCTATCTCTGCACCTTGGGTACTCACTGGATACTTGGTAAATGGAACATTTCCACAGAGATTCAATGTAGGTGTGACCATTGTTCCTGAGGTCCGCCCTCACCTACAGATCAAACAATTAAACAAAAAATGTTCATTTTGGGTCGGTTCTTTGTGAGGTGAGTTTTGATGCTGAAATATTGTGATTGATGTTTCTCTATGTCACCATCATTCCAGTCTGGGTAAGATTGAGATTAACAGGTCCATCCAGTCACACTGGGACATTGGTCAATATGAATGGTGTTGTGGAGTGGTTCATATCTCACAATCTGCAGCTCCACCTCCTGAGAACACAGCCAGTCCTCCACATTCACATTACTCCAGTTCACACAGAGCTGGCTCCTGGGTTCTGAAATTCTCATCTGTAGCATGGTTCACATTTTTCACAGAAGACTTTCACTTCATTTGAACAAAGGGTCTTTGAAGCAGTTCCTTTAGTCAGCTTCACCCTTCTCGGTAATGGCAGATTATCCACTTTAATGAAATATTCCCACAATATTCCCATTCCTATTGATGCTGTTATGGTTGAGTCATAGAGTCACACAGCACGGGAACAGACTGTTCGGTCCAACCAGTCCATGCTGACCATAATCCCACACTAAACTAGTTCCAACTGCTTGGGCTTGACCCATATCCCTCTTATTCATGTCCTTATTCAAATGTCCCTTAAACATTGTAACTGTACCCATATTCACCACTTTCTTTGGATGTTCATTCCACACACAAACCCATCTGTGTAGAAAAGTTGCCCCTCATGACTTTTTTAGATCTTTCTCCTTTCACCTTCAATATATTTCCCCCTTGTCTGAATTCTCCAGTCTGGGGAAGAGACCCCTGCCATTCACCATATTTATATCCCTTACAATTTTATAAACTTCTGTAAGGTCACCCTTCAACCTCCTGTGCTCCAGTGAAAGACGTCTCAGCCTATCCAACCTCTCCTTTTCGCTCAAACCCTTCATTCCTGGAAACATCCTCGGTAATCTCTTCTAAAACTTCTCTCCAGCTTTAATAATGCCCATCCTATAACAGAGTGACCAGAACTGGACACATTACCCCAGAAGAGACTTCACCAATCTCCTGTACAACCTCAACACAGTGTCCCAACTCTGATACTCAAACATCTGAGCAATGAAGGCAAGTGTGCTCAACGCCTTCTGAACCACTCTGTCTACATTTGATGCAAACTTCAAAGAATTATGTATCTGAACCATTGTGTCTCCCTGTTCTCCAACATCATGAAAGATCCTACTTTTAATTGCGTAAGTCTTGCTCTTGCTTGTTTTAGCAAAATGCAATACTTTGCACTTATCGAAATTAAACAGCCCTGGAGATCGCAACGGTGAGCTGAGTTCACGAACTACTGCCATCCTTTGGGGACTTGGGCATCCACAATGCTGTCAGAAAGGGAGTTCCAGGTATTTGATCCAGTGACACTGAAGGAACGGTGATATATTTTCAAGTCAGGGTTGTGTGTGGTTTGGAGGGGATCTTGCAGGAGGTGTGTTCTCATGTAATTTCTGCCCTTAGTCCTTCTAGACAGTAGAGAGCACAGATTTAGACGTTGATGCCAAAGGAGCAAGCTGATTGGTTGAAATACAATCTGAGTGATTTTCCAGCCTTCCCTATGCAGGCAATTGGTGTGTAGTCTATCCCACTCCTGACCTGTACCTTGTCAATGGTGGACAGGGTTCAGTGAGATACTGCAGTGTATCTTGTAGATGGTACAAGTTGTTAACTTTGTGTGTTGATGGTGGGAGGAGACATTTCCAAAGGAGCTGATTTCCGGGGCTGAGGTGGGAGAGGCTGCCCTTGTCATCGAGGCTGTGTCTGAACAAATGTGATATTAAGGAGTTCCAGCAAAACTGGAATCAGTGGGAACTGGGAAGAATTTCCACTGGTTGGAGTCATACCTGCACATGCTCATTAACCACTTCCCTCTTCAATGGGACTGACTGAAGCCGTCTCGGAGCTGTCTCTGTTACCAGTTTCATTTCATTCTTCATCTCAATTGATCCCTCCTGAGAAATCTTTTCTGTCCCTTTCAGGTGTTAAGGAACACCAGCCCAAATAAATCTCTGAAGAAGAGTCACACTGAACATGAATCACTGACTCTGCTTCTGTCTCCAGAGATTCAGCAAGACCTGGACAATATCTGGGATTGGGCTGACAGGTGGTAGGTGACATTTAGAATGGAGAACATAGAACATACAAGAGTGCAGCACAGAAACAGGCCCTTCAGCCCAACATATCTGTGCTGACCATGATGCAACTCTACACCATTCCTAACTACCTGCACAAGGTCTATATCCCTCTGTTCCCTTAAATGCCTCTTAAACTTTACTCCGATATCTACATCTTCCGGCGCCCTGGGTAGCACATTCCAGGCACTGACCACGCGGTGTATAAAACCCCCCCCTCGCACATTCTCCACTCACCATAAAGCTGTGCCCTCTCGTGTTTGAGATTTCCACCCTGGGATAAAGACTCTGACTATCCACCCTCTCCATGCCTCTCATTATTTAATATACTTCAATCAGTTCGTCCCTCAGACTCTGATGTTCTAATGAAAATAATCTGAGTGCGCCCAAACTCTCCTTATAGTGAACACACTCCAATCCAGGCAACATCCTGATAAAACTCTTTTGCACCATGTCCAAGGCCACTACATCCTTCCTGTAATGTGCAATAATTGGTGGCACGGTGGCACAGTGGTTAGCACTGCTGCCTCACAGCGCCATAAACCTGGGTTCAATTCCTGCCTCAGGCGACTGACTGTGTGGAGTTTGCACATTCTCCCCCTGTCCGTGTGGGTTTGTTCCGGTTTCCTCCTACAGTCTAAAAATGTGTAGGTTTGGTGAATTGGCCATGCTAGATTGCTTGTTGTGTGAGGTGAAGGGGGATGGGTTGCGGGTCGGTGTGGACTTGTTGGGCCTGTAAGTAATCTGTCATGATTTTGCTAGTTTTCTTCTCAAGCCCCAGACTGATGAAGGCAAACATGCCGTTATGCCTTCTCTCCAACCTTATCCATTTGTATTGCCACTTTCAGGGAGCTATGGACTTGACCCAAGATCCCTCTGCAGATCAATTCTTGCCCTTTATTATACTATTTTGAATTCTTCCATTTGACCTTCCAAAGTGCATCATCGTCTGGATTAAACTCCACATGCCATTTCATTGCCCATATTTCAAAGTGATCTCTATTTGTTGCTGTATCCGTTGACAACCTTCCTCACTGTCCATAACTGCACCAATTTGGTTTGCACCACATAACTGTCAGGCACTGACCATCTCCAACAAGAGAGAAGGTAAACATCACCCACTGACATTCAATGGCATCACAGTCACTGGATCCACCACTTCAGTGAAAACAGACACAACATATTCATTCAGCTCCTCGACCACTTCTCTATTCCTGAAAATAAATCCATCCAACTCTGTCTGGAATGGACCCACATCCGTTTTAGCCAAACATTTTCTGCACAAGTGGGAACTTTTGCAGTACATTTCTCTGTTTGTTATGGATTGCATTCATATTCAATTCTCCTGTTCCTTACAAGTTTCATGGTCCTCCTTTGTGGAACCATTCTAGTGAGGACCCTCTGAAACCTCTTAAGGAGACTCATGTATTCCCTAAAATGTGATCATCAATGGCCACAATGATCATAACAGAATTTCATAGGGGTTCAGCAAAACTTCCTCGATTGAGGAATCAATCATCTCGTTATAAACTCAAGACCCTGTTTCTTTTGCTATTCACTCTCTCAATAAAGATCGGTGCACCAAAATTCCCCTGCCATCTCTGCCATGCAGTTTTTTGAACAGTGCCGTTAAGTTTATGTCAACTCTTAGAATTCCTCACCAAAACTGTATCCCCTTATCGGCCACGGGACTGTCCATTCTGAGAGCTTTTCGATTCTGTTCCTGTAATCATGATGGAACGGAATGATGGAGGGTTCCCAATGGGCTGAAAGACTGACTCCTGTTGCTATTGCCCTGTAACCTACTCTGATTCAGACAGGTTTTGACACGAGGAATGAGAATTAAATGTCTATATTCTTAATTCTGTTGCAGGACTATTCCCAACAAAACTGATGGGAAACAATATGAAGAACTGGTCCTTGATTTCCTGAAAGACTTGGAAAAAGACAAGAGAACACTTAATAGAACATAGAACATCGAACAATACGGCACAGAACAGGCCCTTCGGCCCATGATGTTGTGCCGAACATTTGTCCTAGCTTAAGCACCCATCCATGTACCTATCCAATTGCCACTTAAAGGTCACCAATGATTCTGACTCTGCCACTCCCACAGGCAGCGCATTCCATGCCACCACCACT
>NW_025214528.1:4083-5308 GCF_004010195.1 Chiloscyllium plagiosum | reverse complement strand
ACCAGGACTGCACACAGTACTCCAAATGTGGCCTAACCAAGGTCCTGTACAGCTACAACATCACTTCACGCCTCTTGAATTCAATCCCTCTGCTAATGAACGCTAATACACCATAGGCCTTCTTACAAGCTCTATCCACCTGAGTGGCAACTTTCAAAGATCTATGAACATAGACTCCAAGATCCCTCTGCTCCTCCACCTTACTAAGAACCCTACCGTTAACCCTGTATTCCGCATTCTTATTTTTCCTTGCAAAATGGAAAACCTTACACTTGGCAGAGTTGAACTCCATCTGCCACTCGTCAGCCCAGCTCTGCATCATATCTAAGTCCCTTTGCAGCCGACAGCCTTCCTCACTATCCACAACTCCATGAATTTTCGTATCATCTGCAAATTTACTGACCCACCCTTCGACTCCCTCATCCAAGTCATTAATAAAAATTACAAACAGCAGAGGACCCAGAACTGATCCCTGCGGAACTCCAAATGTAACTGGGCTCCAGGCTGAATATTTCTTTTCATTTGGTATAAGAAAGGTGGACTAACACAAATAGCTTTAGAAAAGGAATTGGAATGACATTTTTCCAGAAGGTTCTGTTACCTTTATACAAACTCAACAGTGAGATGTACTTAATTCTGAAATTGTTTTGTCTTCCCCAAACTACATTGCATTAACCTAGACTACTGTGCATAACTCTGGTCTCCGTACCTAGAGAAAGATATACCCTTCTTCCTCACTTTCAGTGAATGCAATGACTGTTCCTTAGACATATTATGGACATGTGCCCACATTGGGAATTTGACCAATTCCACCAATGTCCTATCTCAGAAATCCCAGTGTCCTGTTTATAAACACTGCCCTCTACTGGCAGTCGGTAATTGTATCTCCAACAAAGAATACAAGCATTTATTCTTCAATCAAAATTATTCAATAGCATCAACAGTCCCTCATTGACTTCCCCATTTACAGTCTCTGTTCCCACTGGTTCTTTAGTCCAATGATTCCAATCAATGGGATTATCCAAGTTACACTTCATTGGCCCCGGAATTCTGATCGGGAGTCAGTCGTTGTCACCGACACACTTCCCCCCCATTCACCTTGACCCGACAACAGCCCCGACATGACCGTATCAGACTGGACAAAACCCATGACCCAGCTGGTCCCGAAACTCCATCACTCCTCTCCAACCCCAGGATTCTACAGATCCCTCATCACTGACCCACT
>NW_025214528.1:0-1861 GCF_004010195.1 Chiloscyllium plagiosum | reverse complement strand
TTTCAGCTCTGATCTTCAGCATCTGCAGTCCTCACTTTCTCCTAGAACACATTAACCAGACATCAGGTTCCAGCTCTGGTCGCTCTGACTGTCCCTGACAGAGCTGTCCTGGATGCTCATGTCCCTTTTAATATCCTTTATAGTGGGGATTTCTCTTCAAAACTAAATTATTGCCCAGTGTTTCAGATACATTTCTGACCAACCATCTCTGTTGGGCATTGGTGACATCAGTTGAAAGTCTTCTTACAGCACATGCAGGGGGTTAAATTTAATTGTAAATGGGGAGCTGGGTCCTTCACTCGGAAACAGGGATTAAGTATCCTTTAACCTTCTTTGAAATGAATGAATTGTGTATAGCATCAGACTGGGATTTGGTCCTGCTGATGGATTATATTTCTGTTTAATCTGTCATGTTGGGTCAGAATGTTTCACATTGATGTGGTCAGAGTTCATTGACAGTGGGAGGGATTACAGAGCCTAGTTGTTTGAGGTTGGTCGGTACTGGAACTGCCCTGTGGAGTATTCCTACATGGAATGGATTTGTATTCCATCAATACTCATTGTTGTGACCCTTTTGGAATGATGTCCCACCTTCATCTGAAAATCAGTGACACATGAGAATCAGTCAGCTTTGTGCTGTTGTGTCTGAGGTCAGTGGTTTCACTTGTTGAACTCTGCAGCACAAGGGAAGGGGGCAGGAGAGTGGGAGCTTACATTGAGGCTCAGGACCAGGAGGGGTCAGTGAGAGGAGGAAGAGGGATGTGGACTGCAGCCTGGAGGTGGGTGAGGGTCTTGCAATTGGAACCAGCAACTTCCAGACACATGGAGAATTCTAAATACGTGAATAATGTGTTCCCAGTCTCACTGGAGGAACTTACATTTGTATTGGAACCAACAAGAAGGAAGAGAGTGGAAGTGCGGGACACTGTCAGGAACACCAGGCCAGGGTGAAAATTTCACCCTCTATGTGGGCAGTAGAATATTCCCTATTCCTGCCATTCCTGATTATCAGAAACTGAACATTGTGCTGGGAATGAGGAGAAAGGTTGTTTCTCAATCCAGTTCAGTTTTACTCAGGTCAGTGCAGGTTCAGAAAACACCTGGATCCAGGTGAGGAAGGACAAGTGGAAGATTTTGGGAATCAGGAATGAAGCAGCATCAAACTGATCCCTAAAATGGAGTAATAATCCTAACGTGAAATCAGAATCCAGAGTCTGATGAGAGAATAAAATTCAGCTTCAGATCTCCCACCCACACTGAGAGCTCCCACCCACATATAGACTGACTGAATGTGTGATTGAAGAAATGATCTATTCCAATATGATTCCTGTTAACAGGCCGTTCATTCACAGGCTTCTCGTGAAGAAGCCATTGTCTTTGAGTTTGTGTTTGTCTGTGTTTTTCGAACTGCTGGGAATGTATTCTCACTGTGAAGTAAAGAGGGTGATGCATCACAACACTTGGTCTCCTGTTCAATTCTTACTCTGAGGGAAATCTGGATCACTGCTCATATCACGAGTTTAATATTAGATAAAATCTTCCACATTTTAGTGAAATGAATCTGTCGATGTATTGAAGATTAAAAGTAATAATTCTCCCATTTCAGAGAATTATCCTGCATTACTGTAGGGCATTTGGTCCACTGTGTACCAGTGGTAACGGGCAAACTGACACTGGGGATTTCAAGTCAGTTACATGTATGGCTCAAAGATTGATGTATTTCTAATTTCTTCATCACAACCTACTTTCCCAACAATTGTGGCATCATCTGCAAATCCCTGATCTTTTGGAATGGAGAGCAGGCTCGAGGGGCTGAATGGCCCACTCTTGTTCCTATTTCCCATGGTATTGTAGTTACAGT